>NC_084732.1:52843845-52956345 GCF_033978785.1 Entelurus aequoreus
AAACTCACCATGAAAGCGCTAAAACATACCGGTGTAGTGAGTTTACATTATTCACACAAGGAACTTTAGTTATTAGAGAGTTCCGGTCGGACGGTTTTTCACGGGACACATTTCCGGTGTTGTTGTTTCCGGATGAGGAGATGCTGCTCCGTTATTGATTTAAGTGAAGTCTGAATGTCATTAAAACACTTAGCTCCATCTCTTGACACTTCTTCCACACCCATCCTTGCACGCTACACAGCCACAACAAAGATGTCCGAGAAAAGACGCTGCCGAAGGTGAGCCACGTAAATAAGACCGCCCACAAAACGGCGCATCCGGAAGGGACTGTCAGAAAGCGGGTTTAAGATGATCTGTAAAACATAAGCTGTGCAACATTTTGACCAAAGAACCACTATTACATGTTATGTAGACCACAAGGAAGTGTTTTCATTTTAGAAAAAAATAATAATAATATGACTCCTTTAATGCGCCCGACAATCACCTAATATATGAAAAAATATATTTTTTAAATAGACCATTCATCGGCAGTGCGCCTTATAATCCGGCGCGCCCTATGGTCCGGAAAATATGTTAATACACTGCCTTTAGTGTCGAAAAAGCTGGCAGCTTACTGGTAACATATGAAGTGAACAACGGCATCTTAAGTGTTGATATGCTTTTTAGAAACAGTGTTATGAAGGACTGCCTTAATTCTCCTGAGCATGGAATTTACTAAAGCTGCACAGGCTGTTACTAGGATCCTCTTCCATTCCTCCTTGCACTTCGCGCATTTTGTAGATCACTGTCCAAGGGTACATCTCGGATATACAAAAGTACATCCACATCGCAGACATGCTGCCTCTGCTCCAAACAATCCCGTGTGTATTGCTTATGTCATCACAACATCCAGTTTCCACATTTCTGTTTCACTGATTTTTTGTGTATCATTAGTCAACAGTGTGCAAATAATAGGATATATACTGTAAATCCATTTATACTGTAACATCCTGCTGGTGTTAATGTTTTAATTCATATGTTATTGATATTCAGAGTTCCCATGTACGTGAATATACTGAAAGAGGTTGGCGGAGAATAAGGAAGTGTTGTGTGTCAGGGAGTGAAGCATGTGCTAGTGGGCCTGGCTCGCAGGGTGTGGTGATGCGTCTAGTGCAGCATGCTAGAGAGACGTTGTATGTAGGGATGCATGTGACGCATAGCTCCTGCCGCTGACCGACCCAGCTGGGTAAAGGAAGCCGAGTGCGTAAGCCTTCCGAGGTCAGTACATAGCCTCTCCTTCACCAAGGCCCCTCAACTTGCCTCCTCGTGGCAGCACACGGTAACTGGAGTCTCGCGACTTCAGACTAAAAGGTAGGGGATCGACCCGCTGCCTTGCGGGTAAGTCCAGGAAGACAAGGGCTAGGGGAGCACACCCTGAGAGAAAAGCACCGTGATGGAGGCACACGTAGGCGGGCCACGACAGACTGAGGGTTCCGGCAGCCTCCTGCAGCTATGAAGAGGTGCTGGTTGTCCTGGGTTTCCCCCTTGCCACTAGGCTCCATCTCTTTGTGGCGAAGATAGTGCGGCTGGGAACTGTGCACCCCCAGAGGCACTTAAAACGTATCACCGCACAGGTCTCTGCTTCTGACGTTGGTGGATCCAGAACAGCAATTGGATTCTGAAGCACAAAGTCTGACGGCGTCAGGATGTCTGATAACGGGGGCAGGTTAGAATGAACTGGGAGCTTCTAGTTAGATCCCTGCACGTCAGCGATACAGGGCTATAATGGTCACTATCAGCTGGGAATTGAGTGGCAGCTGATTTTGGCAGACCCCTGTATGACTGAGCAGCCCTATTTAGGAGCCACACTGCTCACCCCAAAGTTGGGGGAAGGCCTAGAAAAGGTGGGCTAAACATTGCCCACTCTTCACACCCCGGGTAGGATACAGCACCTACCGGGACATTCCACTACCGCGGTCGAAAAACAAAAAATAAACAAGTTCCCCTGAAATTGGCTGCATGGAACATTAGAACCCTCCTGGACAACAACCCTGACAGGCCGCAAAGAAGAACTGTGCTTGTTGCTGCTGAGCTCAGACGTTATGGAATTGACATCGCCGCCTTGAGTGAGACCAGACTTCTGGATGAGGGATCCCTAAAGGAAGAAGGCCAGGGTTATACCTTTTTCTGGAAGGGTTACCCTACAGAAGCTCCGCATCACCATGGTGTTGGTTTGGCAATAAAAAACAGCCTGCTACCCAGTTTCACTGAAACACCCACCGGCATAAGTGAAAGACTCATGTCTGTCCGTAGTCCCCTTGCAAAACACCGCTACGCAACTCTTCTCAGTGCCTATGCGCCAACTTAACCATCCGGGAATGAGGCAAAGGACCGTTTCTACCAGGAACTAGATGAAGCCCTAGAGCGTATCCCTAGCAGTGACAAAATCCTCCTGCTTGGTGATTTTAATGCCAGGGTGGGGAAAAACCACTTCATATGGAAAGGAGTGATTGGGAAGCATGGTATCGGGAAGGTCAACAGCAATGGCATGAGGCTACTCAGTCTCTGTGCTGAGCATGACCTGCCAATCACCAACACAATCTTCCAACAGAAAAATAAACACAAGACTTCCTGGATGCACCCACGATCCAAGCAATGGCATCTGCTGGATTACGTCATCGTGAGACGCAAGGACACCAAGGACGTGCACATCACCCCTGCAATGCGAGGTGCTGAGTGCTGGACTGACTACCGCATGATTATCTCCAAGTTGCGAGCGTCAGTACGTCCCCCTGTTCGTCTCCGAAAAACTGGAAAGAAGCGGTTGGACTGTGCCCGGCTTGAAGCAGAACAGCCTTCGATCCTTCATTGCAGGGAAGCTGCAGGAAATCGACCCCTTCCTGAGCCCTGAAGGCAGTGTTGATGACAACTGGAACTGCCTTAGCTCAAAGCTCTATGAGGCTGCAGCTGAGTCTATTGGCTACCGCCGTAGGAGGTTCGACGAAAATTCAGAATCCATCAGAACCATACTGGACACCATGCACAAGGCCCATAACACAGCCCTGAACAACCCTACATCTGTCAGGCTAAAGCAGCACTGGATAACATCAAGGAAGGAGGTACAGTCTGTTCTACGAAAACTGAAAAATGACTGGTGGACTGACAAGGCTTAAGAAATTGAACATTTTGCATTGAAGAACGACATGCACAACTTGTATAATGCTGTGAAAACCATCCATGGCCCCAGGAACTCCTCTCTCTCACCTGTGAAGTCGGCTGATGGCTCAACCCTCATAAAGGACCAGAAACAAGTTGTGGACAGATGGGCGGAACACTTCCAGACACTTTTAAACCAACCTGCCACCCCTGTTCTGGCAGTGCTGGATGAGCTGCCCAGCTACCCAACTATTGAAGAACTGGATCTTCCACCAACCTTCTCTGAAGTCCTGGCTGCAATTAGGTCACTTAAGAACAACAAGACCCCTGGCCCAGATGGCATCCCTGCAGAGATCCTTAAACAGGGAGGCTATCTCTGTACCAGAGCAATTTTCCACTATATTGCTGATATATGGAAGCGCGGAGCAGTCCCCCAACAATGGCGGGATGCAAATGTTGTAACCATATATAAAGGGAAGGGTGAGAAGTCTGTCTGTGGTAATAGTAGAGGAATATCCCTCCTGTCTGCTGCCGGCAAGGTTCTTGCCAAAGTGATGCTGTCAAGACTCATACAGAGCATAACGGAACACCTGTTGCCTGAGTCTCAATGTGGCTTCAGGAAAAATCGCAGCACTGTGGATATGATTTTCACAACACGCCAGCTACAAGAGAAGTGTCGGGAACAACATCAAGATCTATGCATGGCGCTTGTGGACCTATCAAAGGCTTTTGATACGGTCAACAGAGACTTGCTCTGGGCGGTCCTTCTCAGGGTTGGTTGCCCGCGGAAGTTTGTAAACATCCTGCAAAGTTTCCACGAGGGGATAATGGCTCAGGTGACAACAGGAGGACATGAGTCTAGGCCTTTCAAGGTATCCACAGGTGTCAGACAGGGTTGTGTGCTTGCACCTGTACTATTCAACATCTTCCTCATGAGTGTCACCTGGCTACTGCACAAAGAAGTTGAGGGAAGCAGTGGTGTGCTGGTGGATTACAGGTTGGATGGAAGCTTATTGTGATTTAGGGCTATATAATAAACATTGGTTGATTGATTGATTGATTATTCAACATCAGAAGGCTGCAGGCGGCTACCAAGGTCAAAACTGTGAACATTGTGGAATTACAGTATGCTGATGATTGTGCCTTCGTGGCACATACATCAGAGGCTCTGCAGGCGACGCTAACAGCTGCTGTGAAGGCCTATAGTAGACTGGGTCTCACTGTGAACACTGTAAAGACGGAAGTACTGTGCCAGTGGATCTCCCCTCCGCCAACTCGACCACCATCACCTGTCTTTAACATCGATGACAAGCCCCTAGCAATAGTCCCAGACTTCAAATATCTTGGGACCATCCTCTCCGAAAACTGCAGCATGGACAATGATGTTCAAAATCGAATCAGGTCTGCCTCAGCCTCCTTTGGTAGACTGCGTAAGAGGGTGTATGTGAACAAAGACCTCAGCATACGTACCAAGGTGGCAGTCTACCAAGCCATCTGTGTCTCCACACTATTATATGGCTGTGAAGCTTGGACCCAGTATCGCCGCCACATCCAACAGCTGGAGAAGTTTCACATCAAGTGTCTCCAGCGGATCCTTGGGCTGACATGGCGTGATCGTGTGCCACACACGGAAGTCCTGAGTAAAACTGGTACCAAGAGCATGGAGGCCACTTTTCTCCAGTACCAACTGTGATGGGCCGGCCACACCATCAGAATGTCAGTTGATAGACTTCCGCGACAACTGCTGTTTGGTCAACTTCATCATGGCCAGAGATCTGCAGGAGGCCAAAAGCGGAGATATAAGGACCAACTGAAAATAACTCTCAAGAGGTGTGGAATACAGCACACACAGCTGGAAAGCTCTGCCTCAGATCACCCTCTCTGGAGGCAACTCTGCCATGCAGGCCTTCAACATTTTGAAGAGGAGAGAAGCGCAGCGAGGGAAGGGAAACGCCAGAGGAGGAAGATGGGCCCTGCAGCCAAGACCACAACAAACACTAACTTCATATGCCCCCATTGCAATAGACCATGTGGCTCTCGTATTGGACTTTTTAGTCACCTCAAAACTCACCAATAGAAGAAGTGGAAGTCATCATCGGATACGATGGACTATCATAAGCAAGTAAGAAGCATAGAGACGGACATGTGTGCACGGGAGGGAATATATGTTGGAACTGGGCCTGTTGTTAGAACAAGATTGGCAATACAAGTTAAAAAGAGCGTCAAACTTTATGTGGCTTCTTCTGGACGCTACAATTGGATATATTGCTTTAAGGTGTGGCGGCTTTTTTTTCTTTTCTCTGGCAGGCCGCCACAATCAATTAGATGGAAGCGAAACTGATATAGAGCTGGTAGATCTTTAACATCTTACAATATTTGACCTTCAGCTTGAGAATGCCTCACATATGCTCAGTCAGGTTCAGGTCTGACGACACACTTTGCTACTCCATCACCATGGCTTCCATGTACTTCCAAGATGGCGCCAGTATGTGCTTTGGCCTGCCGTCTCTCGCTGTCAGCTCTGTTCGTTTTTGTGCTGTTTGAGTGTCTGTTGTTGTCTCTGTCAGCTCACTGCTTGTGTATGACCGCCAAACGCTGTTGGATCTTTGCCCCTCTCCCACGGATATGATCAACTTCGACGTTGGCTTTTCGACGTCCCAATCATCTTAAGCACCCGGCCGGATTCCTGCCTTCCTTTCCCGCCTCCTGGCTCCTCTCCCCCGGTGGAAGCGTCACCGGCGCCGCGGTACACGTGGCGGCCAGCTGGTGAAAGTTAGGGCACTCCTGGCCCGGCTTCCCGTGGCTTCCCGAAGGAGGAATGGTGCGGTACCTGGTCTCTTCCTGCACCCACGCTCACTGGATCCCATCGGTTCCTGGCTTGTTCCTGTCGTCGGTTTGGAGGGAGAGACTCGCCACCATCGCTCCTGCTGTACCCGCCCCCGGGAGCACGGGTTGAATTCCTGCCACCTGCGGGCTCTGTGTCAGGCCCCACCCGGATCAGCTGAGACCTTGGACGTGCCGGTCCCCGCCAGGTTCGGTCTTGTTAACGCAAGATCTTTGACAAACAAAACGTTTATCCTGAAGGATTTCTTCACTTCCCGCGGACTGGACTTCCTCTGTGTGACGGAGACATGGCTGAGAGCCGGTAAGTCCGCCCCTCTTAATGACCTTCTGCCTCCGAGGGTTCCTACTTTAATTCTCCGCGGTCGTCCGGTCGAAAAGGAGGAGGATTAGTAGTCGTTTTTAAAAATGACTTTAAATGCCTTTAGATCCGCCTACAATCCTCCTTTTCAAGCTTCAAACTGTTTATGTTTGAACTGGGTCTTTCTGATGTCCTGTGTGCCGTCGTCTATCGACCACCCAAGTACCATAAAGACTTTATAACTGACTTTTCTGAATTTCTGGCTGAAATCCTGCCTAAATATGATCGTGTTCTTATTGTTGGTGATTTTAATATTCACACCTGCTGTCCAGACGAGCCGCTCTCCGGGAGCTTCCTGAATGTAATTGACTCATTTAACTTTGTACAGTCTGTGTGTGGTTCCACATGAACGCGGGCATACACTCGATTTAGTGCTCTCGTATGGTTTGTGAGTTTTTAATTTGGACAATTGCGACACTATGTTCTCTGATCATATGCCGATCCTGTTTGATATTCCCACTCAGTGTCCGGTTAAATTGTGCGCTCCGCCTTAACGCTCTCGCGTATTTAATTCTTCGTCACCGGCTCTGTTCTCCTCTATTTTTTCGACTCTTTATGATGATAACTCTGCAGCCTCTGTGTGTCTGAATACTGAAGAGTTGGTTTCTGGGTTCAACTCTATTTGTTTACAAACACTGGACATGATCGCTCCTTTCAAGTGCCGCCGCTCCAAACCCACGCTTCAGCCCTGGTTGAATGACATCACTCGTGCTGCCAGACGCGAATGTAGGAGAGCAGAGAGAAAATGGAAAAAAAACAGGCTGCATGTGTCCTTTGCCATTTTTAAAGAAAGCCTGTTTTCCTTTCAGATGACTGTAAAAGCAGAGATGAATATATATCTATCTCAGATTATATCTTCTAACTGTAACAACCCCAGAGCTCTGTTCAAAACTATCAACATTGTCATTGATGCTCCCAAATATGTTGGTTTTTATGCTTCTTTTGAATTCTGTGAAAATTGTCTAAAATGTTTCACTGACAAAATTGTGTCAACTAGAGCCAGTATATTTATTGTGAGAGAACTGTGTTGCTGAATTTCCCCCAGGGATCAATAAAGTACTTTCTATTCTATTCTATTCTATTTATGTCACGCTTCCTATGACCCTTCTATTCCTCTGCATTTCTCTTCTGTTTTCCATCAGTTTGAGCCGGTGTCCCTTTCTTTTCTAAAGGAAACAGTTAGTCATATGAAGCCCTCTGGTTCTCCTGCAGATGCCCTCCCACCTCGCCTGTTTAAGGAGGTACTTGCTACTATTGGATCAAGTGTCCTTAACATTATCAATAGTAGCCTCTCATCTGGAATAGTTCCAGTAGAGTTTAGACCTTTACTTAAAAAACCAAGCCTCGACCCCTCTCTCCTCTCTAACATCAGACCTATCTCTAATCTTCCATACATTTCCAAAATATTAGAGAAGGTTGTCTACAGTCAGTTGTTGCCCTTCTTAGAGGATAATGGTATCACTGAGCTGTTCCAGTCCGGTTTTAAAGCCCTCCACAGCACAGAGTCAGCGCTTCTAAAAGTTTTTAACGATATCCTCCTGTCAACAGATTCTGGTACATATGTTGTCCTGGTGCTTTTATATCTGTCTGCTGCGTTCGACACCGTCGACCACGCCACCTTAAAGGCCTACTGAAATGATTTTTTTTTATTTAAACGGGGATAGCAGATCTATTCTATGTGTCATACTTGATCATTTCGCGATATTGCCATATTTTTGCTGAAAGGATTTAGTATAGAACAACGACGATAAAGATTGCAACTTTTGGTATCTGATAAAAAAAAAGGCTTGCCCCTACCGGAAGTAGCGTGACGTAGTCAGTTGAACATATACGCAAAGTTCCCTATTGTTTACAATGATGGCCGCATGAAGTGAGAGAGATTCGGACCGAGAAAGCGACAATTTCCCCATTAATTTGAGCGAGGATGAAAGATTTGTGGATGAGTAAAGTGCAAGTGAAGGACTAGTGGGGAGTTGAAGCTATTCAGATAGGGAAGATGCTGTGAGAGCCGGGGGTGACCTGATATTCAGCTGGGAATGACTACAACAGTAAATAAACACAAGACATATATATACTCTATTAGCCACAACACAACCAGGCTTATATTTAATATGCCACAAATTAATCCTGCATAAAAACACCTGCGTGTTTGTTACGCTAGCTCCTAGCTCCTCTGCTAGCTCCTAGCTCCATAGAACACGCCAATACAATTCAAACACCTGATCAACACACACAATCACTCAGCCCAAAAGACCGTTCACCTAACCCAAGGTTCATAAAGCTTATATATTTTTAAAAAGTTACGTACGTGACGCGCACATACGGTCAAGCTATCAAATGTTTAGCAGCCAAGGCTGCATACTCACGGTACCTGATATTCAGCTGGGAATGACTACAACAGTAAATAAACACAAGACATATATATACTCTATTAGCCACAACACAACCAGGCTTATATTTAATATGCCACAAATTAATCCTGCATAAAAACACCTGCGTGTTTGTTACGCTAGCTCCTAGCTCATCTGCTAGCTCCTAGCTCCATAGAACACGCCAATACAATTCAAACACCTGATCAACACACACAATCACTCAGCCCAAAAGACCGTTCACCTAACCAAAGGTTCATAAAGCTTATATATTTTTAAAAAGTTACGTACATACGCAAAAAAAAGTTGCGCACATACGGTCAAGCGATCAAATGTTTAGAAGCCAAAGCTGCATACTCACAGTAGCACGTCTGCGTCTTTGTCATCCAAATCAAAGTAATCCTGGTAAGAGTCTGTGTTGTCCCAGTTCTCTACAGGCGTCTGTGTATCGAAGTCAAAAGTCCTCCTGGTTAGAGTCTCTGTTATCAGAGTTCTTCCATCTTGACTGCATCTTCCGGGAATGTAAACAAAGAAGCGCCGGCTGTGTATTGTTGTTGCTGACTACGTTCGAAAAATACGTCCATTTCGCACCGACAACTTTCTTCTTTGCTTGCTCAGCTTCCTTCTCCATAATACAATGAACATGATTGCAACAGATTCACGAACACAGATGTCCAGAATACTGTGGAATTATGAAATGAAAACAGAGCTTTTTCGTATTGGCTTCAATGTGGAAGGCATACCCGTGTTCGCCGGTCTACGTCACGCGCATACGTCATCCTCAGAGGCGTTTCGAACCGGAAGTTTAGCGGCAAATTTAAAATGTCACTTTATAAGTTAACCCGGCCGTATTGGCATGTGTTATAATGTTAAGATTTCATCATTGATATATAAACTATCAGACTGCGTGGTCGGTAGTAGTGGGTTTCAGTAGGCCTTTAATCACTCGTCTTGATAACTGTATGGGCATTAAGGGCGCCGCCCTCAACTGGTTCTGGTCGTACCTAACTGACAGGAGTTTTTGTGTAAAATTAGACAGTTTTATGTCTTCCACAGCTCCTCTACCACATGGGGTCCCCCAGGGCTCAATCCTTGGCCCAATTTTATTTGCACTTTACCTTTTCCCCCTCGGTTCTGTTTTCAGGAAGTTCGGTATTGCATTTCATTTTTATGCCGATGATTGCCAGATCTACTTTCCCATGGCACAAAATACCACGGTCCAACGTCTTATTGACTGCCTGCACGACATCAAAGCCTGGCTTTCAGTTAACTTCCTGAGCCTAAATGAAAACAAAACAGAAGTTATGTTGTTGGGTCCAAGTCGCTCTCCCTTCCCCAACGTGGACCTTGGCACTCTGTCCCCGTATCTCAGTGACTGTATTACAAACCTGGGGGTAAAGTTCGACTCAGATTTTAAGTTCGAAAAACAAATCAGCAGCGTCGTACAAAAAAGCTTTTATCAACTACGCCAAATAGCGAAAGTGAAACCGTTTCTGTCAGGACATGATCTTGAGAAATTAATCCACGCCTTTATCTCGACTTGTCTTGACTACTCCAGGCCTCCCTCGCCCGCCTGCAGCTCGTGCAGAACTCTGCTGCTTGTCTGCTAACACAGACCCGCAGGCGTGAGCACATTACCCCTATACTAGCGTCCCTTCACTGGCTTCCTGTGCGTTACCGAATACATTTTAAACTCCTACTAATTGTTTACTCCCCCCCGATCCCTAAGATCAGCCGATCAGCTGCTATTGACGGTCCCTGACAAAAGGCTGAAGCTTAGAGGTGACAGAGCTTTCGCTTCTGCTGCTCCCAAGCTCTGGAACGACTTACCTCTGAGTGTTAGACAGGCCTCCTCTCTTCCTGTTTTTAAATCACTCTTAAAAACATACTTTTATTCCATGGCTTTTAACACTGAGTGATCTGCATCCTGCTATGGCGTCCCACAATGCACCTGCTGTGAACCTGTTTTTTATGTTTTATTTATCTATTTATTTATTTTTTATCGTGCTCTGTTTGTGTTGTGTTGTGCTTGCTCGTTTCTCTTGTGTTATCTTTTAACCTGCCCATTGTACAGCCCTTTGGCTACCCCTGTGGTAAATTTTAAATGTGCTTTATAAATAAAGTTGATTTGATTTGATTCCTTAGCAAGGCACTTGTCATCTTAGAGGTGTTTGGGGCTTGTTGGAAAGAAGCTATGCAGCCATATTTCCCGAGAGACTGGATCATAGTCTGCTTCACCATGTCACAGTGCATGCTGGAATATATGCTTCCTTCCCTACCGCTCCCCAGGGCTTGCAGCAATCCTGCAGTCCTAGACCATGAAGCTACAGCTACCATACCATACAAGACAGTCAGTTATTAAGGGCCTGATTTACTTACATCCAAATACCTCGCGCTAAACAGCGTGTGTAAGCTACAAAATAGCGTGTTGCCTGTGATCTACTAAGACTGCGTGTACAATTGTAAAGTGGTTCAGACCACCTATTTTAAATGAGGATTCTGTGTGTACTATACGGGGCATCACCACGAAGACACTCTCATTTACTGCATATTCATTTTATCATGGTCCTTATTGCGGCGTTTTGCTACGTTTTCAAACATGCTGGAGACATGTACTACATTTTATGGGCATTTTTGAAGCCATCTTGCAGTGCATCTACATTGACATCATCAGGTGAAGGTGCACTCATTGGAGAGAGGCTGCACTTACTGCTCTCAAAATTTAAAAAAAAATGCATATTTAAAGAAATGTTTTCATATAAGAAATATTTTTAAAATATATATTATATGTGCAAAAAATGAACGTCATTAAAAAATACTAAAGGACACAAACGCATCAATTGAATTTGTTTTATAAAAGCCTTAAAAGCCTACTTAAACCCACTACTACCGACCACGCAGTCTGATAGTTTATATATCAATGATGAAATCTTAACATTGCAACACATGCCAATACTTATAAAGTGCAATTTTAAATTTCCCGGGAAACTTCCGGCTGAAAACGTCTGGTATGATGACGTTTGCGCGTGACGTCAATGGTTGAAGGAGACATTTTGGAATAGCACGGTCGCCAGCTTAAGTCGTCTGTTTTCACCACATAGTTCCACAGTATTTTTGACATCTGTGTTGGTGAATCTTTTGCAATATGTTCAATTAACAACGGAGACTGCAAAGAAGAAAGCTGTAGGTGGGATCGGTGTATTAGCGGCTGGCTACAGCAACACAACCAGGAGGACTTTAAGTTGGATAGCAGACGCGCTACCGTGAGTACAGCTTTGGCTTCCAAACATTTGATCGCTTGCCCGTACGTCCGTGGCGCTATGTGCATGTCACGTACGTAACTTTGGGGAAATATATGTTTCTTGCCGACTCTGATGGCGGCCGGGGTGTTGTCGAAAGCTACAACGCCGTCCGCCGCCGCGCCGCTGTCCTCACCTGTCTGGGTTGACTTCCTCCATCTCCGGGTCGCCGACCGCACGATCATCGTGGTGAAGTCCTTCGTGGTGAAGTCCTTCGTCGAGCCGTCGATCGCTGGAATGCAGGTGAGCACGGGTGTTGATGAGCAGATGAGGGCTGGCGTAGGTGGAGAGCTAACGTTTTTAGCATAGCTCTGTCGAGGTCCCGTAGCTAAATTAGCTTCAATGGCGTCGTTAGCAACAGCATTGCTAGGCTTCGCCAGGCTGGAAAGCATTAACTGTGTGGTTACAGGTCCAGAGTTTGGTAGTATTGTTGATCTTCTGTCTATCCTTCCAGTCAGGGGCTTATTTCGTCTGTTTCTATATGCAGTTAAGCACAATGCTATCACTATAGTTCCGTAGCTAAAGTGCTTCGCCGATGTATTGTCGTGGAGATAAAAGTCACTGTGAATGTCCATTTCGCGTTCTCGACTCTCATTTTCAAGAGGATATAGTATCCGAGGTGGTTTAAAATACAAATCCGCGATCCACAATAGAAAAAGGAGAGAGTGTGGAATCCAATGAGCCCTTGTACCTAATTTACGGTCAGAGCGAAAAAAGATACGTCCTGCACTGCACTCTAATCCTTCACTCTCACGTACCTCATCCACAAATCTTTCATCCTGGCTCAAATTAATGGGGTAATCGTCGCTTTCTCGGTCCGAATCGCTCTCGCTGCTGGTGTAAACAATGTGCAAATGTGAGGAGCCTTTCAACCTGCGACGTCACGCTACTTCCGGTACAGTTGCGAACTTTATCGTCGATGTTCTCTACTAAATCCTTTCAGCAAAAATATGGCAATATCGCGAAATGATCAAGTATGACACATAGAATGGATCTGCTATCCCCGTTTAAATAAGAACATTTCATTTCAGTAGGCCTTTAAGTCCTTTAGCAGCTATAAGATTATAAAATTATGATGCTTAATAGACGATAAATCTAATGTTTTATTTCTGACCGTCCAAAATGTTGACACACACATGGGACGAAGGATTCTCGTCTGTCCATCATCTGTCTTCTCAGCACTTACCCTGCAGTCGTGTGTGGAACTGTCAGTTGCACGTCCTTCTGACTGATGCTAAATGAAGCGCCAAGTAGTGCTCGCAAAACGGTGATGAGTGTTGGTACATCACATTTCGAGGTACCAGCATGTGTTCCTAAAAGGGGACAATTCTTGTCGCTGAGAGAGACATTTCTGTACCCTTCAGTCCAGGTCCATTTGTGTACGGAAGGCGGGGTACACCCTGGACAAGTCGCCACCTCATTGCTGGGCCAACACAGATAGACAGACAACATTCACACTCACATTCACACACTAGGGACAATTTAGTGTTGTCAATCAACCGATCCCCAGGTGCATGTCTTT
Source organism: Entelurus aequoreus (assembly GCF_033978785.1). Classification (NCBI taxonomy): domain Eukaryota; kingdom Metazoa; phylum Chordata; class Actinopteri; order Syngnathiformes; family Syngnathidae; genus Entelurus; species Entelurus aequoreus. Next base: position 52,857,373 of record NC_084732.1, read on the forward strand.
GGAGGTGGAGGGAAGCCAGAGTACTCGGAAGGAACCCACGCAGTCACGGGGAGAACATGCAAATGCCACACAGAAAGACCCTAAGCCTGGGGATGGAACCCACAAAATTTGTATTGTGAGGTACACGCACTAACTCCTGTTCCACCGTGATGCCCATGCAACTAGCAATTGAGCCTGTAAAAAGGGACTACTTATTGAAAAACAAAGATTGCTGCCGTAGTTTATTCTTACAGCAATGGGTCAAAAGGACATAATTACCCAGGATGTATTTCTGTGAAAGTATTGCTAATTTCAGACTAAATAAATGTTTTTTTACTACAACAAATATATTTAACGACAGTGTTGACTATTTACTTGCATTCACGGTTATTTTCAGGGATAAAAAAAAGGCAATCGTAAGTGAGAATGGTGGGATGAGTACCAATTGTATTGTCCAACATTTTGGAAAATCAGAAATACTGAAAAAACTGGGATTTTTTTTAGGTTAAAAAAATACCAAGTTTTATTGTCCTAATTAAGACGAATGTTTTAATGGGGGAATGGTTTAAATTAGTTTAAAAAAGGGGAAACATGAAAATTATGATTTATTGTAAAACCAGTAATATTGGGGAACGTTTGTTGAATGAGCCCGCATGTCCTGAAAGCTCTGAACGTTTTGACGCTTGAACGGTTTGGGAGTTAGAGGCGGACGAAAAATGCTACGAAAGAATTATAATAAATGGATGAATGTTGGTGTAGAAAGGCATTCACACAATTACACAGACAGAGGCAACATGTACAGCCTAGTCTGCTGCTGCCTTACAGTGACGGATCACAATTTAGGCAAACAAATAGAAGAAGAAAAGTGGGGGCCAACTCATCAGTCTTTTCATTGTGGAAAATAGTGGAGATAACACAATGAATGTGCCATAACGTTAATACAGTTCTGCAAAACAACCTTGAACATGTATGAAGCATGAGCGACCCCTAAGCATGAACGATGGTGATTCAATGGCATTCTCTAAAATTGAACATGCAATATGTGGAAGTCAGCCCTATTTATGCTGCACCTGTAAGTTATCTCTTTGTTTGCCATTATTCATTGTTGGATAAGCTCAGAGCAATCGGATTTAACAAAACCTCATGGAGCTGGATGCAATCTTACTTGGAGGGGAGGGAGCAGGTGGTAGAGGTGAACGGCACATTGTCCCCCCCCCCCTCTCGGTGAGCTGTGGAGTCCCCCAAGGCAGTATATTGGGACCTTTACTGTTCCTAATATACATAAACGACTTGTCATCGGCATGCGACTGTGAATTGTTTTTGTTTGCAGATGACTCGGCCCTGCTGGTATCCGACAAGGACAAGTCGCAGGTGAAGAAAATCCTCAGTGCTGAGCTCTGTAGACCTTGCACCTGGCTCGCTGACAACAAGCTATCCATACACTTGGGTAAAACAGAATCCATCCTGTTTGGGTCCCACATCAACCTTAAGAAAGTCAATGACTTCACTATAAAAGTGGGTGACATTGTTATCACCAGGAAAAACGAGGTCACCTACCTAGGTTCCATTCTAGAGGCTAACCTTTTATGTGATAAAATGGCAACCAAGGTAATCAAAAAGGTTAACCAACGAACGAGATTTCTCTACAGAATCTCCTCGCTGGTCAACAAAAGCACCATGAGGATTCTGGCGGGAACTCTCGTTCAACCCATATGGCGGTATAGCTCGGTTGGTAGAGCGGCCGTGCCAGCAACTTGAGGGTTGCAGGTTCGATCCCCGCTTCCGCCATCCTAGTCACTGCCGTTGTGTCCTTGGGCAAGACACTTTACCCACCTGCTCCCAGTGCCACCCACACTGGCTTGAATGTAACTTAGATATTGGGTTTCACTATGTAAAGCGCTTTGAGTCACTTGAGAAAAAGCGCTATATAAATGTAATTCACTTCACTTCACTTCAACCCTTTTTCGATTACGCATGCACCTCCTGGTACCCTAGCACCTCCAAAACCCTCAAATCTAAACTCCAAACATCCCAGAACAAGCTAGTCAGGTTACTTCTAGACCTCCACCCCAGATCCTACCTCACTCCTACCCACTTCTCTAAAGTGGGCTGGCTCAGGGTGGAGGACAGAGTTAAACAACTTGCACTGAGCCTAGTCTATAACATCCGCTACACCTCCCTGATACCGAAGTACATGTCAAACTACTTCCTTAACGTGAATGACCGCCATAACCACAACACCAGGGGGAGCTCCACTAACCACGTTAAACACAGATTCCGAACTAACAAAGGTCTTAACTCATTCTCTTTCTATGCCACATCAATGTGGAATGCGCTCCCAACAGGTGTAAAAGAAAGGGCATCTCTATCCTCCTTCAAAACCGCAATAAAAGTTCACCTCCAGGCAGCTACAACCCTAAACTAACACCCTCCCCGGATTGCTAATAATCAAATGTAAACAATCAAATGCAGATACTTTTTCTTATGCCTTCTGATCTCTCTCTCTCTCTCTCTCTCTATCTCTCTCTCTATTACCACTACTTGCTGTCCATATCCTACCCCCCCCCCACCCCCACCCCTTCACACCCCTGATTGTAAATAATGTAAATATTCAATGTGATTATCTTGTGTGATGACTGTATTATGATTATATATATCTGATAGTATATATCTGTATCATGAATCAATTTAAGTGGACCCCGACTTAAACAAGTTGAAAAACGTATTCGGGTGTTACCATTTAGTGGTCAATTGTACGGAATATGTACTTCACTGTGCAACCTACTAATAAAAGTCTCAATCAATCAATCAATTGATGCACTTCAGTCAAAAGATGCTTACTCTAGCAGTGCCACATCAACTATAGGTAGGTAGAGAGAGAGAGAGAGAGAGAGAGAGAGAGAGAGAGAGAGAGAGAGAGAGAGAGAGAGAGAGAGAGAGAGAGAGAGAGAGAGAGAGAGAGAGAGAGATAGATAGATAGAGGTGGAGGGTCCAAAGGTAGTATCTAGTGTAGCATCAGGTGTGGCATCAGGTGTGGTATCAAGTGTGGTATCAAGTGTGGTATCAAGTGTGGTATCAAGTGTGGTATCAAGTGTAGTAGCAAGTGTGGTATCAAGTGTGGTATCAAGTGTGGTATCAAGTGCGGCATCAAGTGCGGCATCAAGTGCGGCATCAAGTGCGGCATCAAGTGCGGCATCAAGTGCGGTATCAAGTGTAGTATCAAGTGTGGTATCAAGTGTGGTATCAAGGGCGGTATCAAGGGCGGTATCAAGTGTGGTATCAAGGGCGGTATCAAGTGCGGTATCAAGTGCGGTATCAAGTGCGGTATCAAGTGTGGTATCAAGTTTAGTATCAAGTGTGGTATCAAGTGCGGCATCAAGTGCGGCATCAAGTGCGGCATCAAGTGCGGCATCAAGTGCGGCATCAAGTGCGGTATCAAGTGTAGTATCAAGTGTGGTATCAAGTGTGGTATCAAGGGCGGTATCAAGGGCGGTATCAAGTGTGGTATCAAGGGCGGTATCAAGTGCGGTATCAAGTGCGGTATCAAGTGCGGTATCAAGTGTGGTATCAAGTGTGGTATCAAGTGTGGTATCAAGTGTGGTATCAAGTGTGGTATCAAGTGTAGCATCAAGTGTGGCATCAAGTGTGGTATCAAGTGTGGTATCAAGTGTGGTATTAAGTGTGGTATTAAGTGTGGTATCAAGTGTAGCATCAAGTGTGGCATCAAGTGTAGCATCAAGTGTAGTATCAAGTGTAGTATCAAGTGTAGTATCAAGTGTGGTATGAAGTGTAGCATCAAGTGTAGCATCAAGTGTAGCATCAAGTGTAGTATCCAGTGTAGTATCAAGTGTGGTATCAAGTGTGGTATCAAGTGTGGTATCAAGTGTAGTATCAAGTGTGGTATGAAGTGTAGCATCAAGTGTAGCATCAGGTGTGGTATCAAGTGTAGCATCAAGTGTAGTATCAAGTGTAGCATCAAGTGTGGCATCAAGTGTAGTATCAAGTGTAGTATCAAGTGTGGCATCAAGTGTGGTATCAAGTGTGGTATCAAGTGTGGTATTAAGTGTGGTATTAAGTGTGGTATCAAGTGTAGCATCAAGTGTGGCATCAAGTGTAGCATCAAGTGTAGTATCAAGTGTAGTATCAAGTGTAGTATCAAGTGTGGTATGAAGTGTAGCATCAAGTGTAGCATCAAGTGTAGCATCAAGTGTAGTATCCAGTGTAGTATCAAGTGTGGTATCAAGTGTGGTATCAAGTGTGGTATCAAGTGTAGTATCAAGTGTGGTATGAAGTGTAGCATCAAGTGTAGCATCAGGTGTGGTATCAAGTGTAGCATCAAGTGTAGTATCAAGTGTAGCATCAAGTGTGGCATCAAGTGTAGTATCAAGTGTAGTATCAAGTGTGGCATCAAGTGTAGTATCAAGTGTGGCATCAAGTGTAGTATCAAGTGTGGCATCAAGTGTAGTATCAAGTGTGGCATCAAGTGTAGTATCAAGTGTGGCATCAAGTGTAGTATCAAGTGTGGCATCAAGTGTAGCATCAAGTGTGGTATCAAGTGTAGTATCAAGTGTGGTATCAAGTGTAGTAGTATGATCGGCCTAGCATGCCAAGAAAAGGCAGTTGAAGACTTGGCAGTCATCAGCTAAGAAAGAAGAAAGAAGCAGCCATATATCTCACCTGTCATAGCTCCATCTGCTGTACGACATGTTACTCCTCCTGCTGCTGCTCCTGCTGCTGCTGCTGCTGACTCCCTCCATGACTGCGGCTGGACTGAGGTGCGCGTGAAACGGAGGAAAGAAAGAAGGCGCGTGACGGCGCAGCAACTGCCGTTAAGACACAACAAGGGGATCCCGCGAGCTGCGTGCACGCGCGTTGTCATCGGCTCCGCTGGGATCGATGGTGATATATAAGCGCGCGTGCTCGCGGCTTCCGCCTGATTAAAAGGGCGGGGCTTACGTCACGTCAGGAAGCTCTTCTGTCACTTGCCATGTTGAGTGCAGCACTAAATGTTCCATTCGCACGTCTGCATGTGAAAACAATGAATAAAGGCGGCAAACACTGCATGGAGACAAATATCATGTGCGATCAGAGGCTTTATAAAAATGTAACGCAGTAACATATAGAGCTGGCCTATAACCGCTGGACCATAAATAAACAAACAAAAAAACACTCAAAGTTACCCACTTTTTACATTTGTATTGTATTCAAAATGTTTTAGTGAATAGCCATGTCGAATTAAATGTATAGGGCAGGGGTCGGCAACCCGCGGCTCTAGAGCCGCATGCGGCTCTTTAGCGCCGCTCTAGTGGCTCTCTGGAGATTTTTCAAAAATGTATGAAGAATGGAAAAAGATGAGGGGAAAAAAATATATATTTTTTTGTTTTAGTATGGTTTCTGTATGAGGACAAACATGACACAAACCTCCCTAATTGTTATAAATCACACTGTTTATATTAAACATGCTTCACTGATTCAAGTATTTGGCGAGCGCCGTTTTGTCTTACTTATTTTGGCGGTCCTTGAACTCACCGTATAGTTTGTTTCCATGTATAACTTTCTCCGACTTTCTAGGACGTGTTTTATGCCACTTTTTCTGTCTCATTTTGTCCACCAAACTTTTAACGTTGTGCGTGAATGCACAAAGGTGAGTTTTGTTGATGTTATTGACTTGTGTGGAGTGCTAATCAGACATATTTGGTCACTGCATGACTGCAAGCTAATCGATGCTAGCATGCTATTTAGGCTAGCGATATGTACATATTGCATCATTATGCCTCATCTGTAGCTATATTTGAGCTCATTTAGTTTCCTTTAAGTCCTCTTAATTAAATGTATATCTCATGACACATGTAATATGGCTTTTAATTTTTTGCGGCTCCAGACAGATTTGTTTTTGTATTTTTGGTCCAATATGGCTCTTTCAACATTTTGGGTTGCCGACCCCTGGTATAGGGCAAGGGTGTCCAAACTGTTTGCTGAGAAATCCAATGATGCAGGGCCCACTGATACATGTTGTACATTTAAGATGCTTTTTTTTTTTTAATTGAGACAAAGATTATTTATATATTTAATATTTGTTTGCTTACCATGATACATTATGTATTTATTTGTTCACTGTTCTTATTTATTTATTTATTTTTTATTTATAAATTTATTTTTATATTTTGTCCTGTCCAGCTTCTCAGGCAAATCATATAGTAGATGTAGATGCCCATATCGGCTGTACAAATGTACTTTACAAAAGAGAAGTGTGGGATACTTCTCTTGTTGCCTTATTTGTATTTGACTTTATTAAATGTATTTATATTATCATTCGATGCAGCCGGGCCGGAGCAGGAGGGGATAGAAAGAGAGAAAAAAGAAGACAGAGGGGGAAATTGTGGGGATAAGACAGAGAGACAAAAACAACAGCAACAACAACAATAGAGCAACATCAGCAAATAGGATATGTACAAATATGATGGTAAAAGTGATAGCAAAGAAGCAGTTAGTGAAATAAAAAATAATACAGAAATGACAATGAGCATTATTACACTACAAATGGAGCAATACAAATACCAATAGAAATAGCGCTATTGATAATGAACAATACCAATAATTTACCTCTATTATATATATTATATTATATATTTGTTCACTGTTCTGTTACAGAGAACAAGTAAATTGGATAAAATTGCAATGGTATGAAAAGGGGTAGGATTACATAAGCTCTGCTTCTTCCTACTCCTTTTCGGACGTGCTGTAATGAAACAAATGTGTGATGCATCACATTGTATTGTATGCATGTTTGAAATAAACTGAAACTGAACTGAACACGAACTGAACAGGGATATTAAAATAAATTATTTTGAGGCCAACATTTCCAGACAGACTTCTCTTTTTACTATTCTTATTTTGTATATTCTGGTGCAGGGGTCACCAACGCGGGCACCAGGTCGCCCGTAAGGACCAGATGAGTCGCCCGCTGGCCTGTTCTTAAAAAAAAATTTAAAAAATTTAAAAAATATATATATATATTATTTTTTTTAAATCAACATAGAAAAAACACAAGATACACTTTCAATCAGTGCAACAACCCAAACAACCTCCCCCCATGCACACTCATCCACACCCACTCACCCAAAAGGGGTTATTTCTTTCTGCTACCAATATTCTGGTTCCCACAACATAGACAACACATCTGCAAGGGACACAGTCCCTGAAGCAGGGACGTACACATGATTATAGAGGGGCAGGGGCTCAAAGTCAGAAAAGGGCAGGAATTTTTTTTGGTCCTTTACACAATATGGAAATTAATGTAAAATTAAATTTGCTAATAGGAAGCTAACTACTTAGCTGTGTGTCCTTTGTAGGTAAAAGTGATTGCCATTTCTTTTGTGTCAACAAATTATGGTCATAATGACTTAATTTACATTATCATAGGCTTGGAAGACATGAAAAGCAACAAAACACAGGTTTATTATTAGGTTATTTTTTGTTAAAGATAAGCACTTTAATATTGAACATTGAACAGTGCAACATGAACTTTGAAAAAAAATACAAAAATAAATACCCAAATGGAAAAAACTTCAATGTGAAAATCTGTCCTTCTTCCCTTAACTTGATGAAAACACCATCAAGTTGTAACTTATGGTCTATCTCACTTAATGCTCAGACTAAACAACTGAAACGCAATACAGGGCCAAAAATATGGACCAGGGGCCAGTAGAGGGCTGTATCCTTTCTTTTTTTGGCTTTGGGCTGCAGGCATAATCAACATGAATCAAGTTTAAATACAGATGCCAATATTCCTAACAGATAACCTACATCTTATATCCCCAGAATGCTGAAATTATTATTATTATTAATAATAATAATAATAATAATTATTATTATTATTATCATTATCATTGTTCTTCTAATTATCATTGTTATTATTATCATTGTTATTATTATTTTGTTAACCCCCACAGTAATAGCAAAGTCACAATAACCTTATATCTAAAACTCTACTGTGAGAGAAATGTGATCTGCCGTTAACGTGCATTTTATTTTGAAAATTAACCCGGTGTTTTATTTTGTACATTACTTCCTGTCCCGCACGATCCGCTCTGCTCTGTACTCAATTGATGCGCTGTGCTCCGACGTCCGGCAAAAACAGAAGCTGACACATTGACTAATAGAATAATACAGCGTTTTTCTGAAATATTACCCATATTAGATGCTGAATAAGTGGACGGCGACTAGACCAGGGGTCACCAACGCGGTGCCCGCGGGCACCAGGTCGCCCGTAAGGACCAGATGAGTCGCCCGCGGGCCTGTTCTAAAAAAATACAATTAAAAATTAAAAAAATTTAAAAAAATTAAATCTACATAGAAAAAACACAAGATACACTTTCAATCAGTGCATCAACCCAAACAACCTCCCCCCATGCACACTCATCCACACCCACTCACACAAAAGGGGTTATTTCTTTCTGCTACCAATATTCTGGTTCCCACAACATGGACAACACATCTGCAAGGGACACAGTCCCTGAAGCACACATGATTGTATAGGCTGCTGGTCCACTAACATTTTCATTAATTACTATTTTTTATGTAATTATTTTTATATTGTTTTACTTTCTTTTTTATCCAAGAAAATGTTTTTTATTTATTTATCTTATTTTATTTTATTTTTTAAAAAAGGGCCTTATCTTCAACAGACCAGGTTGTCAATGAAATTAGATTTGTTTAAAGGGTTTTTTAAACCAGGCCCAGTCCAGATAATGTCCAAGTCGGACTCAGCAACACACACCTTCATTCATGTACACAGAAAAAAATTAGGGAACACAACAGATTGCATATAATTTATAAACAAAATTACATTTTCAAAATAAGCATTTATGTACAGTCCAGATTATGTCCAGGTCACTCAAATTAGGGAACACAACAACAGATATCATATAATCTATAAACATAATTATACTTTCAAAATAAGCCTTTGAGGACTTCTCATCTTTTTTTTAATGTTTTTTTGGCATCATTATCGTTTTCAACCATGTAACTTTTTAAAGTTAGAAAATACTGAATAAATGTTTTAAAGAAAGTAATACTAAGTGGATATCTGTTTTTGGCCTTAAAAATAAACATTTTACAGAGTACTATAATTAAATTGACTAAATCATGATTGTCAATGAACTCTCCTAAAATAACAGAAACCACATTAAGCTTCATAAACAAACCAATCCTTAAACACATTTTTTCAACTTCCACCCAAAACAAAGACACAATATGACAATACCAAAACAAATGCAGGGTGGATTCAGGCTCCTGACAACAAAATCGGCAATCATCTGACTCTGTCATATTCCATAATTTTAACATTTTCCCTGTGGGTAAGAAGTTATAAATAATTTTAATTTGAAAATAACGATTTTGCACATCGATAGTGGTTTTATAGATTAGTTTGAATATGGCATCCCATGGCAACGGGCAGTCAAAAAAGTCCTCCCATTTTCCATTTGTGTTGTATGAGGCAGCCTTCAAAGATTTCTTTATTAAATAAAAATTATATATTTTTTCTATTTATTTTAGTTCCTTTTTGCCAACTAGAAGTTCTTATTAGAGGTTTACAAACTAATAATTTAGTAGTTCCATAATTAATTATTTGTTTCCATCTTTTCCCAATTACTCCAGTTAGTTGATAAAATGAAAAGCTTGAGCAAGCATCACCATACATAGCTCTAAATTCATCATACTTCATAATTTTACCATTCTCATTGATAATATCATTGACAAAAAGGATTCCTCTTTCAAACATATTTTTCCAAAAGAAAGGCTTTCCATCTATTACAATATTAGAGTTCATCCATATTAACTGCTGCAAAATATCGTCTCTTTTTTCTGGCACATAAAATTGAAAACACCACTATGAGTGGATTGTTTGCTTTATGAACCCCGCCATGTTTCCCAGCAGACTCTCTGGGAGGGGATCACTTGTAAAAAAGGATATAATTTCTTTTGATACAGTACATGTTTTTTGTCCAACAGGACATTTGTGTACCACTCAATGTTTAAATACATCTTTGGAACAATTGATGCTTTTAAAGACAGACACATAGCTTCAAGGTTGAGAAGTTTCAGGCCCCCATATTCATACTCTTTGTACAAAACCTTTCTTTTAATCTTTTCTGGTTTGCCGTTCCAGACAAAATCGAAGACCCTCCGCTCATAAATCTTAAAAAAGTTTTGTGATGGAGCTGGTAATGACAAAAATAAATAAATAAATTGAGGAATAATTAACGAGTTGGCAATAGACATTTTACCATACAAGGTTAGGGATTTCCCTTTCCATAATTGCATAATTTTGTCCAGCTTTCTTAGTCGATTATCATAATTTACTGAGCCTAGATCTTCCAGATTTTCCGGGACAACAACACCAAGTATGTTAACTGGTCCATCTGTCCACAAAACAGGCACTTTGCATTCCATTCGAAAGGACGTTCCCTTTAGATTTCCGATCCTTAACATTTTACATTTATCATAATTAAGCTTAAGGCCAGATTGCTGTGAAAATATGTCCAAAAGATTAAGAAGGTTCCGCAAACAATGAGGAAAAATCTTATCTTTGTGAATCAGCCTTTTCTGACATGAACTTCATCAAGAACAAACACAGAACACGCCTCACTGATGCACATCAAGTTACACACCAGAGTACAACACACTAGTTAACAGCATGCAATGCCAGGCTTCCCACTAACTGAAAAAGAAACAGATAACAGATTTGGTGTCCAGTTCAAAGTGTGACATGATTTAAAAATTTGAGAGTTGACTTTTGTATTTTACATGAGTTATTATTTGTACAAACATGGTGCAAAGTAATTCATGATTTGTTAAAAAATGCTAGTGGCTAGCTAGTTAAAATGGGATATTGTGATTTCACAAGACTGTCTTAGAAGTGATCATTTGAAAATGTTCAATTTGAAAAATGTGCACTTAGAGAAAATATAAAAATAAAAGTGTTGCATATTGATATTTATCTGTTTCTATATATATTTATTGTGAAAAATCATTAAGATGATCAGTGTTCCCACAAAGATAAATATAATTAATTATTAATAATAACATAGAGTTAAAGGTAAATTGAGCAAATTGGCTATTTCTGGCAATTTATTTAAGTGTGTGTCAAACTGGTAGCCCTTCGCATTAATCAGTACCCAAGAAGTAGCTCTCGGTTTCAAAAAGGTTGGTGACCCCTGAGCTACAGTATATACAGCAACACCTCAGTTACATAAATCACATCACGAAACATTTTAACCCAAAAAGGAGAGGACTTAAAAGGGTGCCTGAAGAACGGAGTACTGGAGAGGAGGCTACGTCGGATATTTGAACCTCAGATTCAGGAGGAGCAGTGTGGTTGTGGAACTGTAGACTAACTCTATACTCTCGGCAGGATCCTTGAGGGTGCATGGGAGTCTGCCCAACATGTGTTTTGTGGACTTGGAGAAGGCATTCGATCGTGTCCCTCAAGAAGTCCTGTGGAGAGTGCTCTGAGAGTATGGGGTATAAGACTGCCCGATTGTGGCGATCCACTCCCTGTATGATCAGTGTCAGAGCCTGGTCTGCATTGCCGACAGTAAGTCAGACCCGTTTCCAGTGAGGGCTGGACTCCGCCAGGGCTGCCCTTTGTCACCAATTCGGTTTTCTAAATTTTATGGACAGAATTTCTCTGCGCAGTCAGAACGTTGAGGGGATCCGGTTTGGTGGCTGCAGGATTAGGTCTGTGCTTTTTGCAGATGATGTAGTCCTGTATTCTCATGGCTTCATCTGACCAGGATCTTCAGCTCTCACTGGATCGGTTCGCATTTGAGTGTGAAGCGAATCAGCAGGTCCAAGTCCATGGTTCTCGCCCGGAAAAGGGTTGAGTGCCATATCCAGGTTGGGGAGGAGACCCTGCCCCAAGTGGAGGAGTTCAAGTACCTCATGGTCTTGTTCATAAGTGAGAAAAGAGTGGATCATGAGATCGACAGGTAGATTGGTGCAGTGTATGCAGTGATGCGTACCCTGTATCGATCCGTCGTGGTGAAGAAGGAGCGAAATCGTAGGGCAAATCTCACAGTTTACTGGTCGATCTACGTTCCCATCCTCACCTATGGTCATGAGCTCTGGGTTATGACTGAAAGGACAAGATCACGAGTACAAGCGACCAAAATGAGTTTCCTCAGTCTGGTGGCAGGACTCTCCCTTAGAGATAGGGTGAGAAGCTCTGCCATCCGGGAGGAGCTCAGAGTAAAGCCGCTGCTCCTCCACATCAAGAGAAGCCAGATGAGGTTGTTTAGGTATCTGGTCAGAATGCCCCCCGAACACCTCTTTGGGGAGGTGTTTAGGGCATGGCCGACCGGTAGGAGACCACAGGGAAGACCCAGGACACGGTGGAGAGACTATGTTTCCCAGCTGGCCTGGGAACGCCCCAGGAAGACCTGGTGAAGTAGCTGGGGAGAGGGAAGTCCGGGCTTCTCTGCTTAGGCTGCTGCGCCCGCAACCCGACTTCGGATAAGCAGAAGCAGATTTGGTCACATTTTCAGTAGACCCATAATAAATTCATAAAAGAACCAAACTTCATGAATGTTTTTTGTGACCAGTAAGTCTGTGCTCCAATCACTTTATCACAAAAAAATAAAGAGTTGTAGAAATTATTGGAAACTCAAGACAGCCATGACATTATGTTCTTTACAAGTGTATGTAAACTTTTGACCATGACTGTATATATATATATATATATATATATATATATATATATATATATATATATATATATATATATATATATATATATATATATATATATATATACATATATAACATGTATATTGAAGAAAATGACTAAAGATTCCGCTATTTACATCTGGATTATGAGCTGATCGTATTCAGAATCAGATGACGTTAAGAATTCTGGCACGTTTAATATACCGTGGCTATAAATTATAATGACACATTGTTTGATATGAAATCTGTCTCCATGTGATGCATTTTAATAATGAAAGATAACCCACCTGGCTCAATGAAATATTTTATTTCAGCATCAGAAAAGCTCAACACAAAAAGACACTATGGAAGTAAAAGGAAAAAATCAGTATGATTTTGATATGCATTAGCATTTTAACACTGGGAATATTGTAGTTTAGAATTATACATTTTTGTTGATTATTGGTACTCCAATGCTAAACCTCTTCCTTATACCAGGCTTGACATGGATAAATATCATCTCCATTTCTAAAAAGCATCACTTCTGCACAAAGAATCCAATTGTGTTTAAATTGGTGCAACGTTATCTTAAAACAAGCAAGATAATTAAATATCCCTCTTTACATATATTCACTTATAAACATATAAAAAATACCGCCAGCTCGTTTGATAAGAAAATAATGTATAAAAGTAGAAACATTTAATCAAGTCTGTTCTAGAGATGACAAGAAGATGATATCAAAGACAAACTACAGTATCGAGAAGAGGACAGTATGCAGTGTCTAGTGATCATGACGTCACAGGTGGCAGGTCCGCCATTTTACTAATTCAACAAAAATAGGTTGTTTAAGAATTGAACATCAATTAACTTCAATTGATTGGATTGACTCAAAGACTGAAAAGTGTTCATATAACTCATCAAGTGGTGACTCCTTGAATTTGATAGTTAGCGTCGATATTAAATACAATACATCTGCGCCTGGTCCTTCTGACTGAACTGCCACCAACGAAGAAGAAAAATCTGTATGTGAATCTATCAGACTTCAAAAACCAACAATGAAAAAAAAACTGGGGAGCACACTGCAGACATTCTATATTTGGCAATTGAGATGGAAGCAGAAGACGCAACAAAACTAAAAGAATTTAAAAGTTCCAACATTGTAGCTTTAAGGGCGTGTCTAGGCATCATTTATATACTGTACAATATCATAGTCACTTTCATATATGCAAAACCAAGCTCACACACCGTACTGTGGTGATTTAATAGTCATTAGAAGTACACTTTATAAATCACAACAAATGTCACATATGTACAGTAGCAGATTAGCACATGGAAGAAAAGATGGCACAACATAAACAAAGCTCCATAAGATAAATCTCTCCGTTCCACTTGTTAACATTCGGGTTACGTCTTTTTTTGTTTTGTTTAGGTTTTTTTTTTTCATTCAATCTCAGCAGCAAGTACAAATCACTACAAGGCAAGAGAAGTCCTCCAGAGTACAAAACATATATTGGTCAGAAGGCAATGTTAAGTGTCGGGACTCTCTCGTGTGAATATGGACTATGGCTGAAGGTAGAGTGGTGTTCAGATTTTGGCATTGTCAGTTGTCCATGGTGATGTCCTGGGGACAGCCGCCCCACGCCCCCAACCCCAATATCCTAGAGGCGGAGCCATCTGGAGTCATGCACGTGGAGAAGGCAGCGGTCAGTCATCCACTCCGGGACGTGATGTCAGGCAGAGTGGGCGGGGCAACAGACAAGAGAGCAGCGGTCATGAGTTACAGTGATAAGGCCGACTCAGACGATCACGCAATGGCAGCCACGTTTGTCCTTCTCTTTTCTTGTCGGCTCTGGCGACGGTGGACATTCCTGCTCTTGGAACTTTCTGGGGGTTTGGAGAGGGGAAAGAAAAATCTTAGTTTGAATTCTCTCAAGTCAGGTTTTAGGGGAAGAATATGCCTCAAAAAGTCTCAAAACAACTTTGGACTTTCAACTGGTTGACTGCATATCTTACAAAAACCTTTGTTCTGCCAGATTGATTTTTCTTTAGCTATTAGAGGCTACTTTTTTCCAAAGTCCTTTGGCTTATGAAACGGTGAAACTAATCTATGAATTTTTCTTTGCTAACTGCCATAATGTTTTGTACAAAACAAACTTACGGTATATAGTAGTAACACGACATAGTAGTAACACGACACAGAGACTGACAAGGTCTGTTATCAATTGCACTATGGCGTCATCTATGGGTTATTTGTTTAGTGCCTTGAACAAGAAGTACAAGGGCCATTCCGTCTACTAGGTTGAGTTTGAGTTTATTTGGAACATGCAAGCATACAACATGATACATCACAAAATCCAGTTTCTCTTTTCAACATGTTCGAAAAGGAGTAGGAAGAAGCAGAGCTTATTTAATCCTACCCCTTTTCTTTTACATAACAGTTGCTAAAACTTTTGTTCACTTCCTGTTCTCAATTTATTCACAATATACTCCATAAGTAATCACAATAAAAATAAATCAATAAATAATAATTGGTGAAGTAAGTTATATTTCATATGATGAGCTGAGTAAGATTATTTTGAGAATATATGAATGGATGGATGAAATAAATTCAGAATGTTTATCATTGTTCTTCTTCTTTGTAGTTTGTAAACACTTTAAGTTTGAAGAGTTTCTTGAAGTGGATCATATTAGTACATTGTTTGATTGCTTTGCTTAATCCATTCCATAATTTAATTCCACATACTGATATACTGAAGGTCTTAAGTGTTGTACGTGCATACAAGAGGTCGTGCACACTAGAGGTCCATAGCGTTGCTACCCATATGGATTCTTCACTCATTACTCCAAGCAACGTTTGTAAGTTTTACAATACCACTAAAACAATTCATACTTACTAAACCGCCACATTTTTGATAGTGTAGGAGAGCCTTAGGTAATATGCTAACACGTTTACAAGTGTCTGTGTTAGTATTAACTTACAATGGCATTCTTTTTGTATTGTTTCAGTTTCACATATTCTTCAGTAAATTAACCAAGACCTCACCGTGGCGAAATTTAATATTGAGTCTGTTTAGCTGATTGGAGAGCAAGCTTACGCAGCTAGTGGGTCCATGACGATGACTTCTGTTTTGCTTGATAAGCCGTTTGGAAACAATATGATATGGTGTGTAAATAAACATTTATAAAATATTTCTGTGTAAATTAGTAATTTCACAATGTATATACCATATCTGTGGCTTATAATCCGGTGCGACTAATATATGAGAAAAACATTTTTTTCTTCTAAAATTTAATGGGTGCGGTTTATGGATTTTGCGCTTTATAATCCGGAAAATACAGTAACTTACATTTATGGTATTATGGTATTATTGTTTTGTTATTGTGGATCCCCATCAGCCTTCTTTGGGTCCCCTAGCACAGTGGTCCACAATTTTTTATTTTTTATTAAATCAACATAAAAAACACAAGATACACTTACAATTAGTCCGCAGTTACAAAAAGGTTGGGGACCACTGGCCTAGCACATATACTGTACATAATATTACAGTAGATAACAACATAACACAGTTTTGGTAAACTTACGTTAGACATTTACAACATTTCATAATAACACACTGTACATTTAATCATACAAAAGCACATTTTGCATTAAAATATTGAGGCAAACAGTGCTTTATTAATGCAAACGCAGGTAAACCTATTTTCACACTTGAAAGAGTAGATTTGCATGCCTTTGTTATTCATCATTAACAGTGTTTTATTGTTTTTATGTTTGATATTATTATGTATGATATTGATATTTATTACTATCGTTATATTGTGATAATGATGACACATTCTAGCTGTGTTGCACAAATTTGACAGAGGCAAGTGAACGAAGGCAACCTCAACGTAATGTAGTGTCCTCGCTAGCGATCTAGCGGCTAATGTCCCTCCACGGTGCAGGCTTTAAATCGCTAATCCTCGCCTCCATGGCAGAAAATAAACTGTGCTTTGATGTAAGGCTGCAGCTAACGATTATTTTTCTATCGATTAATCTATAGATTATTTTTTTCGATTAATCGGTTAATCTATAGATTATTTTTTCCGATTAATCTATAGATTATTTTTCCTTTTACCGATTATTTTTTTTATTTAAAATGAAGATGAAAAAATAAATGTAGGCCCGTTTTTTCAAAAGGCATGGCTTTTATTTACAAAAAAAAAGAAGTATGGCCACTCAGTCAACATTGACAACAACATGACTAAATATTCTGTAACAATGTAAACATTTAAAACTTTTAACATTTAACAAAATTAAAAGTAGCTTATTTGCTTTTTAATGTGCAAATATAAAAGTGCAAATCTTAATATTCTGCAATAGTATAAGCATTTCAAAAGTAAAAGTATTGCTTATTTTGCTTTAAAATGTGCAAAAATAAAGATAAACATCCAATACAAAAAAGTGCAAAACGAAATATTCTGTAACAACAGTGTAAACATTTCAACAAAAGTGAAAGTATTGCTTATTTGCTAAAATGTGCAAAAATAAAGATAAACATCCAATACAAAAAAGTGCCAATCTAAATATTCTGGAGCACTGTAAACATTAAAGGCCTACTGAAACCCACTACTACCAACCACGCAGTCTGATAGTTTATATATCAATGATGAAATCTTAACATTGCAACACATGCCAATACGGCCGGGTTAACTTATAAAGTGCAATTTTAAAATTCCCGCCACACTTCCGGTTGAAAAACTCCTTTGGATATGATTTATGTGCGTGACGTCACAAAAGCAACGGAAGTGGTTGGACCCCATCGGACCCGATAGAAAAGCCTCTTGTTTTCTTCGACAAAATTCCACATTATTCTGGACATCTGTGTTGGTGAATCTTTTGCAATTTGTTTAATGAACAATGGAGACTGCAAAGAAGAACGTTGTAGGTGGGATCGATCGGTGTCTTAGCGGCTAAGTACAATACCGTGATATCTGTGATATTTGCATTAGTGTACTGTCTTTAAGGGTTTGGGGAACGCGCATGCGCGAGTGAGTTGGCGGAGAACTTGTGTGTGTGAGCGTGAGTTTTGGCTAACAGCAGCTCGTGTATGTGTGTGCGTTACTTTTTGAACTACAACCAGTTACCGCTTTTTAATAAAGCTATTGAGCAGCGCTTCCTCGTCTGTGTGACTCCTTCTCCACTGCGGGGCATTACAATACTTAAAGCAACACAAGGACTACTTACTACGCCTAGCCGATGCTTGCCGCCAAACCCACGGATGAAGTCCTTCGTCGTGCCGTT
The DNA here is from genome assembly GCF_033978785.1 of Entelurus aequoreus. Classification (NCBI taxonomy): domain Eukaryota; kingdom Metazoa; phylum Chordata; class Actinopteri; order Syngnathiformes; family Syngnathidae; genus Entelurus; species Entelurus aequoreus. Next base: position 52,875,345 of record NC_084732.1, read on the forward strand.
GATCGCTGGAATGCAGGTGAGCACGGCTGTTGATGGGTTTCTATCTTCATTTGAGAACGATGCTACGCGCTAGCTCAGTAGCTAAGTGTGTCACCGATGTATTGTCTTGGAGATAAGTCACTTTAAATGTCCATTTCGCGTGCTCGACTCTCATTTTCAAGAGGATATAGTATCCGAGGTGGTTTAAAATACAAATCCGTGATTCACAATAGAAAAAGGAGAGAGTACATAGTTCTGTGAGGTCTGGTTGCTAAGTTAGCTTCAATGGCGTCGTTAGCACAGCGTTGTTAACCTTCGCCAGCCTGGAAATCAGTAACCGTGTATTTACATGTCCACGGTTTAATAGTATTGTTGATTTTCTATCTATCCTTCCAGTCAGGGGTTTATTTATTTTGTTTCTATCTTCATTTGAGAACGATGCTATTGCGCTAGCTCAGTAGCTAAGTGTGTCACCGATGTATTGTCTTGGAGATAAAAGTCACTTTAAATGTCCATTTCGCGTGCTCGACTCTCATTTTCAAGAGAATATAGTATCCGAGGTGGTTTAAAATACAAATCCGTGATTCACAATAGAAAAAGGAGAGAGTACATAGTTCTGTGAGGTCTGGTTGCTAAGTTAGCTTCAATGGCGTCGTTAGCACAGCATTGTTAACCTTCGCCAGCCTGCAAAGCATTAACCGTGTATTTACATGTCCACGGTTTAATATTGTTGATTTTCTATCTATCCTTCCAGTCAGGGGTTTATTTATTTTGTTTCTATCTTCATTTGAGAACGATGCTATCGCGCTAGCTCAGTAGCTAAGTGTGTCACCGATGTATTGTCTTGGAGATAAGTCACTTTAAATGTCCATTTCGCGTGCTCGACTCTCATTTTCAAGAGGACATAGTATCCGAGGTGGTTTAAAATACAAATCCGTGATTCACAATAGAAAAAGGAGAGAGTACATAGTTCTGTGAGGTCTGGTTGCTAAGTTGCTAAGTTAGCTTCAATGGCGTCGTTAGCACAGCATTGTTAACCTTCGCCAGCCTGGAAAGCATTAACCGTGTATTTACATGTCCACGGTTTAATAGTATTGTTGATTTTCTATCTATCCTTCCAGTCAGGGGTTTATTTTTTTTGTTTCTATATGCAGTTAAAGCACGATGCTATCACGTTAGCTCGTAGCTAAAGCATTTCGCCGATGTATTGTCGTGGAGATAAAAGGCACTGAATGTCCATTTTGCGTTCTCGACTCTCATTTTCAAGAGGATATAGTATCCGAGGTGGTTTAAAATACAAATCCGTGATCCACAATATAAAAAGGAGAGTGTGGAATCCAATGAGCCAGCTTGTACCTAAGTTACGGTCAGAGCGAAAAAAGATACGTCCATCACTGCCTCTCAAGTCGTTCACTGTAACGTTCCTCATCTACGAATCTTTCATCCTCGCTCAAATTAATGGGGTAATCATCACTTTCTCGGTCCGAATCTCTCTTGCTCCATTGTAAACAATGGGGAATTGTGAGGAATACTAGCTCCTGTGACGTCACGCTACTTCCGGTACAGGCAAGGCTTTTTTTATCAGCGAGCAAAAGTTGCGAACTTTATCGTCGATTTTCTCTACTAAATCCTTTCAGCAAAAATATGCCAATATCGCGAAATGATCAAGTATGACACATAGAATGGATCTGCTATTCCCGTTTGAATAAAAAAAAATCATTTCAGTAGGCCTTTAAGTATTGCTTTTAAAATGTGCAAAATAAACATCCAGTCCAACACAGTACACAATAACCAATTCTACTCATTCCAGTGAGTGACTAACAGTTGTAATGAAGAAAGGTTAGCATGTCTACATGCTCTGGTTCTTTTCATGTTTACAATATTCCCAGCAGCTGAAAATAGGCGCTCAGAACGGGTCGATGTGGCTGGAACTGAGAGGTAATTAGCCTTCACCTCAAGCCAGGACTGCGAGTGAGCTGAGCTGCAGTTTAAGTTTCTAGAAGGTCAACAGGCTCATAGTGATGTTACTAGTAGTTGACTGGGAGGTGTTTATTATCATTTGGGGAGAGTCCGCTGCCTGATGCTCACCTGCTAAACACCTATCTGCTCCACGCTGAAGCGCTGACTACATGCGCTCTGAATACGCACTGCTGATTGGCTGGTAACGTTTTGAATACGCACTGCTGATTGGCTGATAACGCTTTCTGTGTACCAATCAGATGGTTGTGTGGGTGGGAAAATGCTGCGTGCTAAGACAGAGGCAGAAGGAGCAAAGCAGCTTGTAAAGACTTTAGCTTTAGCTTAGAAACTCGTTCGGTACACCCCCGTACCGAACCGAAAGCCCCGTACCGAAACGGTTCAATACAAAACACGTACCGTTACACCCCTAGCAGATACAAATGACACATTCATGTTTTTGTGTAATGATGACAACGTATGCTCACGCGGACAATTGACTAGTTGATGGTTGATGGTTTTCTTTTCAAATGTTCGTTCATAGCTGTTGTGCTGCTATGATAGGCCATTTCCGCTCGACACAGCGTGCATACAACAACATTATTAGGCCGTGTATTGAAATACTCCCACACTTTTGACGACTTTTGGCGTGATTTTTTCCCCCTCGCTCGCACCGTCTGCTTTGCGGTCCGCCATGACGGTAGTGTGACGTAAATATGCGACGCGTCGACGCACAAAAACGGCGTCGATGTATTTACGTAACTGATGACGTCGACTAAGTCGACGCGTCGTTTCAGCCTTACTTTGATGCTAAACATGGAAAAGTACACATCATGGAAAGATGCAGAAAAGGATAGCTGACCACTAAGCCAGAGCTCTTTAATGTAAACAAAGGTGGGCAGATCGATACAACATAGACAGTAGTAAAAAGTATATCGTCGATACTACACTAATTAGCTAAAAAAAATTTATCATCACACAATCCTTTGTCGTTTTTGTTGTTGTTTACAAACTGTAAATTACAGCCACGAATAGTTTTTTGCTTTTGTTCAGTCATTTTGCACTATTGACAGTATTATACATTTTTATGTAAAAGGGAATAAGGAATAATTCAAAATATTAATTGATATTGTTGCAACCCACAGCTTGTGATTTTGTCAGGTTACAGTCATTACATAATTTACAGTTATTCAATCATTTATCCATCCATTAATTTTCTACAGCTTGTCCCTTTCGGAATCGCGGGGGTGCTGCAGCCTTTCCCAGCTAATGATCCTGAAAATTTCAACTATGTTTTTTTAAAATAATTTTAACATTGGTATGACCAATTCTGCTCCTACTTGGTATTGGATCGATACACAAGATTGTAAAATAGCCCAAAACTATATGTCGTTGTGGCTTGTGCAGCCCTTTGAGACACTTGTGAAAGGGCTATATAAATAAACTTTGATTGATTGGTTGATTGAAAACTAATGCAAAGTATCCAAACAGAAGTGTAGATAGAAACATTATGCATCAGAAAGTAACCAGCTAATAACAAAAAATTAGCAAGTGGATTAATAATAGTTTTGAGAAAATAATGCAACAGGAAATGACACAATATGTTATCACTTACGTCAGCAGCCAAGTTTTGGAGCCTTTAAAACCCGGTTTGTAATAATTTTATTATCATTTACATACCAAATAATACAGTATATTGTGATATATATCGCAAGAGGCTGCAACATATATTGTGATATATATTATTGGCCATTCCTACTACTAATATATATAATATTTACCGTAATTTCCGGACTATAAGCCGCACCTGACTATAAGCCACACCAGCTACATTTAGGGGAAAATACAGATTGCTCCATATATAAGCCGCACCCGACTATAAGCCGCAGGGTTTTGATGTGTAATTACCGTAGTATATAGGGGTTCCTGCTACCACGGAGGGGATTGTTGGGACAGAGATGACTGTTTGGGAACGCAAAGCGTCCCATTTATTAACAATAAATCTTTCAATCATTCAATCAAACTTTCACATCTTTGACATGGCGAACAGCATTCGTGCAGAGTACAAATAAGACAACGGTGCAAAGTAATACAAAGTGCTCGCCTGTACGTTATCAAAATAACCAGCCTACCGGTATATGAAAAGTCAGTCTTTAATCATTGTGTCATCGTCTTCCTCCTGCGTACTAAAACCACCGAAATCCTCTTCGTCGGTGTCGGAGAAGAACAGGCCGTAAATAAGCCGCACCGTTGTATAAGCCGCAGGGACCAGAACGAGGGGAAAAAGTAGCGGCTTATAGTCCGGAAATTACGGTACTAATTTTTACACTTGTATGAAATACACAAATAAATGACCATGAAGGATATCAAAATGCTACTTAAAACACTTTTGTGTGCTTTTAATGTGTGCTGTTCTTTTTGATCCATCCATCCATTCATCCATTTTTCTACCGTTTGTCCCTCTTGAGGTGCTGGAGCCTATCCCAGCTGCAGTCGGGCGGAAGAATGTTGTCTGTCCTTTCTGATGACGTTTCAAAATCCAGATTATTTTCAACCTGACAGGCTGCATTTTATTGTCATTTTGAAACTTTCTCATTGAGAAATAGCATAAAACATACACTCTCTTGAACCTTCATTAGGTCCACCTGCAATATATAAAGAGGTGTTGCTAAGTAACCAAAATGTCCAAATCACCTCTTAGCATATCACAGGATACTTTGACACCACCCGCAGTAATGCTGAAAAGTGATCGTTATCTTTGTAATTACTGAAAAATTGATTCTTCTATAAAATGATATTAGATAATACATGTCTACCTAAAAGATTTGGGCTCGCGATGACATTTTTACTGCATACTGTATGATTTTGCTTACTGCACTAAGATTGTCTGGAAAAAGTCACAAAAACTCATAATGAGCAAACAAAATAGGCAACCAACCTGATTACTCGAACAAGTTCATGGAAAGCCTGGTCGACGTTCATGCGGATTTTGGCTGAAGCCTCCATGTATGTGACCTTTAACTGTCTGGCCAGCTGCTGGCCCTCCTCTTGGGTTACCTGAGGGGACAGGCAGGGTAAACAAAAACGGGTCCTAAACGTACTCACACACGCACGCATGCATGCAACTCTCAAAACTGGATTTGATATTAATATAATTTTAAAAAAGACCATCTCTCAGTGATACTGCTGCCTTTCACATTTTTAGAAAATATGTTTAAAAAAAGATACTTTTGTAATTATTATCACATTTCAATTCTAAATACTAGGCAATGTTTGCACTTTTTTATTAAAGGGGACCTATAATGAAGTTTGTATTTTCTGACTTATAAATGTTGTTACAATGTTGGACACTCGTGTTAAGCCAGTGTTTGTGAATGTTAGAGCCAGGGCCCACTGTTGGTCCACGAGCGCCCCAAAAATATCGGTTTCTCAGCTTGCGCCGCAGCGGTACTCATTTGTAATATCAGTTTTCACGACTTGCAGCAGACAACATAAAACAAACAGAAGTGTAATGCAAAAATTATGACTAAAGTGATGAAGCTGTATTTTCATTTGCATGTTAATTTTACTGACAGTTTATTTAAGAAACATATGTTTTATTATTAATTTTGTTTAGTTTAGCACTACATAATTGCATGTACAGTTTTTCCCCATAAATCATTTATGAGTCCTTTCTCCAAACCTAAGGTTTATGTGTTAAATAAATAATAATCTTTGTGATTAACACAAGGTTCCATATCATTTGACAAGGTCGTTAAACTGATTGTAGGTTAAATATAAATATTCAATACAATTCAAATCAAGAGTAAGATTACTAATTCAAGGTTAATATTTGAGTGGGCCCTGGAACCCTCTATATATACGGAAAAAGTTGGGCCCAATGTCAAAAAGGTTAAGAACCCCAGTGTTAAACAATACCAAAGGGTCAAAACATAAAGGTTCATGCATTTGGCCGTTTTGGATGCGAGGTGCACATACTTATGGTTGCTTGGTCGGTGTTAATTTCAAACACGGGTACAATTACAATAAGATACACTGCATCTTTCCGGACATTACGTACATATATCAGCCTGAGAGAGAGGAGTGCTGTATGAATTTTAAGGAAACACAAAAAAAGGTAGGATAAAGTATAATTTATAACCTTAGCATGCACTTAATAACATTGGCGTGTGACATGCAGTGACATAAAGGCTGCTAAAAACAGCTTTTTGTATGCAGAGTCTGTATCGATCAATGAGAGTGAACAAATGTACCTTATGTGGTGACCGAGTGAATCTATGTAGTGAAGTTAATTATATTTATATAGCGCTTTTCTCTCAAGACTCAAAGTGCTTTACATAGAGAACCCCATTATCTACATCTTTAAGCTACATTTTAAACCAGTGTGGGTGGCACTCGGAGGAGGTGGGTAAGCGTCTTGCCCAAGGACACAACGGAAGTGACTAAGTAAATAAAATAATCCTAAACCATTACACTGAACAGACACACAGTAGTCCTTGATGACAATAAAGAAGAGCTTTGTTGGTTTTCTATTTTTATTTTTTTATTTGATTAATTTTAATAATTATTGTCATTTGGTGGGAAATTGTATGTACTTTTTGCTAATATATTGATTAATTGATTTATGGTGGTCATGCATATAAACTATTGTAAACTATGTAATTTGGAAGTTTAAAATTATTATTTCAAGCAAGGTTGACAATTTACTGGGTGCTTGTAAATTTTGAACAAAAGTACTTTGAATGTATTTGTAGCACATTTTGAAGAAATGCTTACAATTTGTCTCACAACAGGAAATTACAAATTTTTTTGCAGCATGCAGGGCTTTACATACTTAAAAGACAACAGCCTTATGGCCATAAGGGGGCGCTGTGGCTTCATATGACAGCTGCACACCAACACCCAGAAAATTCAAGATTTCAGCAGACTTTTCTCTTCATCATCCTCTCCTCCTGACATGACCATTTTTACAGCTGCTCTTTTATGCTCACATCCTGTACACCGAGCAACTCGCTGCAGCCCTGACGCTTGCTTCCATCTTGAATGAATGCCGCTAATTGGTTCAAATGATCTCATCAGATGATCACACAGTGCATATGTGCTGTTGGACTTACTTGTCTCTGTAGTTCAAGATCTGCTTTGTTTCCTACAAGGATCATGGGGAATTCATCTCGGTCTTTGACTCGCAGGATTTGCCTTTGGAATTTGTAGATTTCTTCAAAGCTGTGGAATGAACAACTTGGCGTTACATACCACACAGATCACATGCTTTTGGAGTGAAATGCACACATCCAGTAAAATATGCACATATGCACAAGCTTGAAAACCACAAAGGAAATCCACCCACACAGCCATCAGCCAGGAGCTGGGGGCACCAAGGCTGCCGAGCTTGAAAATGTCAGCAACCACAGAAGGATTTCAACACATTATTACAAATACATTACAATTAAATGAACATGGTCGCATGCATGAGACTGCACAAGAAGTTGGAGAACACCTTGTAAATCTGGAAAGACTTGATTAGTGGAAGAATGAATGAAGGCAAAAGTGTTTACAACATCAACATTGGGGAGGAGAGCGGGGGGTGAGGGTAGAGAGATTTAGTTTGGTGCACAGTGCAGCTGGGTAGGCACACAAAGACAAGGAGGAAGTAGAAACAGACAATAATACTACACATGTGTGCTTTAGTGTGATGTGAAAGAAGCGATACAAATAGTCGATATCTTCACTTTATTATTGTCTATGTCAAACTTTTGGCCTATAGAGTTACCTTACATGAGCACTTTTGTGTAATTAGCCAATGAGTCTTCTATAATCGCTGGTGTAAACAGCTGTGCTGTATGCAACCTCCTGATGTAGTTGTTTTTAAACTAGCACAACTTCTCCAAGCATTAACTGTTATAAGGTGTTCTTTGTTTGTTTGCTTTTGGTTCCTGGAACCTCTGGTTCCTGGATCTATAGGTTCCTGTAGAAGTGTGTGGTTTGTGTTTCCACCGCATTTCAAAGTTCAGGGTAGTTTATACAAATCAGGCAGATGACATATTGAGGAGTGGTTTAGTATATTTCTATGCTGATACCATGTAAATAAACAGACAATATTAGGTCAGAGTTATTTTACTAAAAAGTAAGTACAGTAATTGAAATACAAAGCAATAATATATAAAACGACAGGATTTATAAAATAAAGTGTACGGATTTGTTTATAAAAAGTCAGGCTTTTGTCCGTAATGTCCAACAGTCAGAAAGTTGTCTTCTTGGTGAATGATGAATTCATGAGAGTCATGTGATTCCTTGTGTTCCATTTCAGCTGTAAATAACAATATTTAATTGATAAATATCAGAGTTTATCTCACGCCGACAACACAAACACATTGGCTTTAGCGTTAGCTTTTTAGTATTAGCATTCTTAATCTGTTCACTCGGGTTGAGGCTAATAACTCCACAAATGGAGAGTGACTGATTACTTTTACAACATTTAATAAAGTAAATAGTTAATATTTGATGATATTTACCTTCGTTCCACTCGTGTACTGCCTCCTTTTTTCCCACATTTATTCAATGAAGTCGGACTAGTAAGCACCTGAGGTCGCTGCTTCAAGTCTGGCTTCATACTCCTCTGCAATTACGTTTAAAAGAGTCCGTCGATTTCTCGTAGCTTAGCGTATCGAAATTAAGTTTGTACGTTTGTTTCCATATGAGTTGGGAAATTGTGTTAGATGTAAATATAAACGGAATACAATGATTTGCAAATCCTTTTCAACCCATATTCAATTGAATGCACTAAAAAGACAAGATATTTGATGTTCAAACTCATAAACTTTATTTTTTTTTGCAAATAATAATTAACTTAGAATTTCATGGCTGCAACACGTGCCAAAGTAGTTGGGAAAGGGCATGTTCACCACTGTGTTACATGGCCTTTCCTTTTAACAACACTCAGTAAACGTTTGGGAACTGAGGAGACACATTTTTTAAGCTTTTCCCATTCTTGCTTGATGTACAGCTTAAGTTGTTCAACAATCCGGGGGTCTCCGTTTGTGGTATTTTAGGCTTCATAATGCGCCACACATTTTCAATGGGAGACAGGTCTGGACTACAGGCAGGCCAGTCTAGTACCCACACTATTTTACTATGAAGCCACGGTGATGTAACACGTGGCTTGGCATTGTCTTGCTGAAATAAGCAGGGGCGTCCAAGGTAACGTTGCTTGGATGGCAACATATGTTGCTCCAAAACCTGTATGTACCTTTCAGCATTAATGGCGCCTTCACAGATGTGTAAGTTACCCATGTCTTGGGCACTAATACACCCCCATACCATCACAGATGCTGGCTTTTCAACTTTGCGCCTATAACAATCCGGATGGTTCTTTTCCTCTTTGGTCTGGAGGACACGACGTCCACAGTTTCCAAAACAATTTGAAATGTGGACTCATCAGACCACAGAACACTTTTTCACTTTGTATCAGTCCAGGCCCAGCGAAGCGACTGCGTTTCTGGGTGTTGTTGATAAACGGTTTTCGCCTTGCATAGGAGAGTTTTAACTTGCACTTACAGATGTAGCGACAGTGGGTTTCTGAAGTGTTCCTGAGCCCATGTGGTGATATCCTTTACACACTGATGTCGCTTGTTGATGCAGTACAGCCTGAGGGATCGAAGGTCACGGGCTTAGCTGCTTACGTGCAGTGATTTCTCCAGATTCTCTGAACCCTTTGATGATATTACGGACCGTTGATGGTGAAATCCCTAAATTCCTTGCAATAGCTGGTTGAGAAAGGTTTTTCTTAAACTGTTCAACAATTTGCTCACGCATTTGTTGACAAAGTGGTGACCCTCGTCCCATCCTTGTTTGTGAATGACTGAGCATTTCATGGAATCTACTTTTATACCCAATCATGGCACCCTATTTGCCTGTTCACCTGTGGGATGTTCCAAATAAGTGTTTGATGAGCATTCCTCAACTTAATCAGTATTTATTGCCACTGTGTCACGTGTTGCTGGCATCAAATTATAAAGTTAATGATTATTTGCAAAAAAAAAAAAGTTTATCAGTTTGAACATCAAATATGTTGTCTTTGTAGCATATTCAACTGAATATGGGTTGAAAATTATTTGCAAATCATTGTATTCCGTTTATATTTACATCTAACACAATTTCCCAACTCATATGGAAACGGGGTTTGTAAAAATCATAAACAACATTAAACTGTATAGTGTTTAAAGACTACGGCTGAGTAAAAACATTCCAAAATAGTTCCATTGATCAGCGTTTTTCAGCACACAGATGCCCCACAAAAGCTCCTTTTGTTCTTCTTTCTCTCCGTTGTCAAGTTTGTTGTAATAGAAATACACAAGAAATAAGAACTAAACAAGTTGCTGCGTATATTTCAATGGTGGTCGTGTGTTTGAAAGAGACGTTTTAGGAATGCCCCCAACTGTGTTCAACCAGTCAGCGTTCGACAGCACAGCCCGCCCCCTAAAAGGTTCCTGGTCGCTTGGAAAAGTCCCGCCTGGCTAGGAGAAACTCCGAAAGCTTCTAAAAGAACTAAATCTACCTGTGTAGTTTTTGGTGGAAAAAAAGGGGGAACTTTATTAACTATTAATTTATTTATTTGAGGGGAAGTTCCATAAAAAGTTCCTGCGGTGGAAAAGGGCCTATTCTAAGCCAATAACCCGTGCTCGTTTATTGTATTTTGTCTGTGTTTTGATATCGTATTGTATCTCATTACATCATACATGTGCACCTAACGTAGAATGCGCAAAGTACATTTTTTGCTAGCTTAGGTAAACCCTAAATGTAGCTAGACTATATTTTATATAATCACCTAGGAAACGTTATTTTGGTTTTAACCAGCCTGACCGTAGTTGTCAACATTTTTAAGTCAAAACAATAGCGATAGGCTCAAGAAAAAGAATAAGTTCTCATCACAAGATTTCTGGTCTGGGTAAAGTGCTAGGCAAAGAGTGCTAGTAAGAGGGTGAAACTGTGAAGAGTAAACAGAGATGTGTGTGTGTGTGCACAAAGAAAACAAGAAGAAAAGAAGCACAAAGTTGTCCATGATGAAAACTGTCACTCACCTTCCTCTGTCAGTGACAGAGAAGACAAGCAGGAAGCCCTCCCCTGTCCTCATGTATTGTTCTCTCATGGCTCCAAACTCTTCCTGCCCAGCCGTGTCAAGAACTACACAAGGTGCATGCACACACATCAACACATCGTGAGCTGTAACTTTATAGAGTGGACTCTAAACGATGATTGGGTATAGATGTACAGCTGTACCTCAATTTATGAGTATTTTGAGATACGAGCTGTGTCTCTGCTTTTTGTTTTGCTTTAAGTTGCGGGCATAATTTGGGTTCCAGGGATTTACACCACCAGTTGAAGTAGTGTTTGTCCACACTAGGGATGGATATTGTTTACATTTTTTCCGATGCATATCAGTGTTTCCCATAAACTGCCAAGATACCTGTGGTGGTGGGGGCGTGGCTATGGGCGTGGTCACCATGGCATCATCGAGTAATTTGCATAATGTACTACAATGATATGATTTTCTCTAAAAAGGCTCACAAAATGTATACTTACTAATTAATAATAACAGTTTTGTTTTAAACGTCCATCCATTCATCCATCCATCCATTTTACAATATAATTACAACACTTTATGTACATATGTATATACAGATTTGAACAATAAGTTATTCACTGAAATATATCTATTAATTGTGGTTCTTACAAAAAATATATCTTATAAAATATAAAAGCTAAAATGTCTCTTAAAGCTCTGCCCCTTTAATTAGTGCATACTAAATAATTTAACTTTAGCCTACTACTACAACCATATTATTTACCAGCAACATAAAGTGAAACAGAGGCAGAGGTGGCCTGCCACAGTCAGTAACAAACAAACAGAAAACAGTAGTGGTCAAATACAAATAAGGTAACAAGAGAAGTATCCTACACTTCTCTTTTGTAAAGTAAATCTGAACAGCCTATATGGGCATCTACATCAACTATATGATTTGCCTGAGAAGCTGGACAGGACAAAAAAAACAGCCGAAATATCTATTTGTGGCGGACGTAATTCTTTCGTGGCGGGCCGCCACAAATAAATGAATGTGTGGGAAACACTGCATATACATACTGTATATGCACCCTCATTAATAACAATAATTGGTGCATAACCAGGAAGTGCTGTGTTGTTGTTGTTATTGTGGCTACTGGTACGATGTTATGAGGGATGCTGTTGGTGTGTTGAGATCATCGATAAAGTTTAAAAAGAGCTTCACGCTCTGTGTGCTTCTGGCAGGACGCTACATTACTTACAAGTCGTTACTAGAGGTGCTGACAATGCTGTGTTTGGCGTCTTTTTGGCGTTGGAGTAGTAGCCTGTAAGGGACACTTACAAATGTCTGCTCCCCAACATGTTAAAATGGTAGTGTTTTGGGAGAGCCATATTGATTTAAATTAATTTTGACGTTCTGGCTTGATTTGAGATACAAGCGTCTTGAGTTACGTGCTTGGTCCTGGAACACAATGTGCTCATAAATTGAGGTACCAATGTGAAAGTATTGTAAGTCTGCATTAGCTGTGGTTGTGTTTATTTAAAACTTTGCACTTACTGTCCAACCTGGCTGCCCTTTCGTCAATCACACACTGCTTGGTGTAAGAGTCTTCAATCGTAGGGTCATAGTCGGTGACAAAGTAGGACTGTAAAAGACAAACAAGGAGACTGTTGGCAATCAGAATAAGACTTTGGGTGGTCAATGAACAATAATGGAAGACTGGATTTAGTTAGTCAAAGGATTACACAAAGACAACAAGAGCAATTTAAGGTAGAAGACAGGCAGTGATGATCACCATTCTCAACATGCTCCTTCTCTCTATAGTGCTAAGTTGCCACTCCCGTGTGAATGTGAACCCTATGCAGGGGCCCACGGAAAAAGCAACGACAAGAACTGCAGTCCTTTAAAGATTTCTGGACAAGTCTCCTGTAGCTTTTCAGCCAATAAACCACAAAGGAAAAACCTTAGCAGGATATAACACCAGAAATCAGAGAGAGAAAAACATCTAATCAATACAATGACACATTCTTGACCTGGAGAAATTGACCATTTTCATCTTCTTTCAGTCATGTACTGTATACAGTTCATTGCAATTGCAGTGTGTGGAAACTGAGTTTCATTTGCATGTATCTTATTTAGTTCATGTTAACGTAACACCTCACAAAATGATTCATCCATAAATTTTCTCTACTTGATTGCAGTTGTATTTAACATTTACAGTTGCATTAAACATTATTTAACCCCTTTGCAAATTACATTTATTTTCAAAATGTATAATTTTACAAAAGGCGGAAAAATAAGAAAGTAGTGGCCATTTGTGTAACTATTTAAATTGTTATAATTTTAGTGTAACTGGAAAGATAACATTCCCAAAATATTCTCTTTTAGCAACAATTAAAATAGAAAGCTATGATTAAAATTGTATACAAGATCATTTTGAACATATTTACAGTATTTTAATAGCTTGAACAAATCTAAATAGATACAACAGATCTAAAATATGAATCGGGTAATCTATAATTGTTCAATAATTTTCCCTGAAGTTTATCAAAGAAATGTAATTTCCTAAATTGATGAATGTTTTCTGTCTATCTGTGTTGGCCCTGTGATGAGGTGGCGACTTGTCCAGGGTGTACCCCGCCTTCCGCCCGACTGCAGCTGAGATAGGCTCCAGCACCCCCCGCGACCCCAAAAGGGACAAGCGGTAGAAAATGGATGGATGGATAGATACATTACCGTGCACTGCTGCTTTTTCTATTCTGTCTCAATGTTGTACAACAAGTCCTTATATTTGCCATTAAGGCTGTGCAATATTAAGTATAAGACCGGTATATTTTAGAAAGCGGTACATGTTTGAGACTTTAACGCCATACCGGTACCTTTTCATGTGCCTTTGTTAGGCCATTTGCTCTTCTTTGTGCCTGACGGGCATAGCACAGGGCGTCCTCTTTGGGTCATCCCCACCCCTTACGTGTTTATGGAGGCTCCTCTCTGATGCACGATGACTCGCTGTGCATCAATCTTTGAAAAAAATATGGCGCACGGTACGGACTTCTCGAGTCCCAAGTGTGATACAATGTTTTGTTCAGCGACTGCATTTGGCTGTTTGTGAGTGACTGCAGCTTTATTTACGCATACACTAATTTGCTTGAGAACATACCATATTTTTCGTATCATAGGGCACACCGGATTATAAGGCACATTGCCGATGAGCAGGTCTGTTCATGTCTATTTTCATACAAAAGGCGCACTGGATTATAAGGCGCATGAAAGGGGTCATAGTATGATTTTTTTTTTCTACATTTAAAACACATCCTTGTGGTCTACATAACATGTAATGGTGGTTCTTTGGTCAAAATGTTGCATTGATTTTGTTTTACGGACCATTTTCAGGCCGCTTTTTGACCGTCTCTTCAGGATGCGCCAGTTTGTGGGCAGGTCTCATTTACGTAGCTTCACTTCGACAGCGTCTTCTCCCAGTCATCTTTGTTGTACCGGTGTAGCTAGTAAGGACGGCAGTCGAAGGAGCACTGTCAAAAGATGGAGCTAACTGTTTTAATGACATTCTGACTTTGCTTAAACTAACAACAGAGCAGTATCTCATCATCCGTGGATCCTAGTGCAACAGCAACACCGGAAATGTGTCTCATGAAAAACCGTCCGACCGGAATTCTCTAAAAATAACTAAAGTTCTGTAGGAGAATTATTTAAACGCACTATACCAGTAGTTTTTAGCGCTTTCATAGCGGACTACTGACAGGTGTAAGTTAAAACTGTATGCTACTTTATATTAGAAATGGCAGAAGCAGCGGATGAATGCCCCACACAAGAAGATAGAGAAAAAGGAGCTTGTTGACTAAGGTGTCAGCGTGGACTACAATGGCGGATGTGCGCCAATTATCGGGACTGCAGATCACAAATACACATCAGCAGGAACCAAAAGGTAAGAGAAGTTGGTTTTGTATAATATTGCGAAACAAAACACCAGTTGATGTCTCCTAATCGGTGCCATTTTGGGTTCCTTATAAAGTTTTGGGCTTGCTTGCCAACCTCATCTTGCAATGCACATGCATCTCTTATGTGTGACTGCCATCTACCGTTCACACTTAACATTACACCATGTACCAAATAAAATTGCTTTGAGGTCAGTAAGAACAACCTGAATTAATCCGTACATCAGGCGTACCGGGTTATAAGGAGCGCTGTCGACTTTTGAGAAAATGAAAGGATTTAAAGTGCGCCTTATAGTTCGAAAAATTAAAATATCTCCTTTATCACTAATCTAATCTATTTATGTTGTTCAGTTCTGTTAGTGACTTAGCACAGAAGCTAACAATAGCTTCTCTCTGCTGCTTGCTTGGTGTGTCAAATATTTAACTAAAACGCGATTTAAAAGTGCCTCTACCCATAGCCTGTGCGGACTAAGGTAATGCTGCAGGGTGGCTGAAAAGTAGCTTTAAACTTAACAGCCAGCGACTTTCACCACAGTGAGCGAATAGAAGCTCCATCCATCCCGCGCACAAGCGTGAGGATATAAACCTAACATTCATAAATTAAATGAATGAAAATTGCTTTGACATAGTAACTGCTAACACATTATGTTACTACTTACAAGAAAATTAATCTGAGTGCTCTCAACACTGGTTGTCTAGCTCAGGGGTGCCCATTATGTCGATCGCTAGGTACCGGTCGATCGCGGAGGTTGTGTCAGTCGATCGCCAGTCAGGCATTAAAAAAATAGTCCTAAAAACACTTTTTATTTCAACAGACTCTGGCGCCGTACCTGTCGTCAAAACTCCAAAGACCGACTGCACAGTTGCACAATAAAAGCGCTGCTTCATCCTGCCTGCGCTAACAAAATAAGAGTCTCAGAAAGCTGGCGTGCACAAGCTAACAAGCTACGGAGTTTGCCGCCAATGTATTTCTTGTAAAGTGTATACAAAGGACTACGAAAGCTGGACAAATAAGATGCCAAAAAACAACCACTTTCATGTGGTATTGGACAGAAAGGAGGACTTTTTTTCTCCTCCATTTGAAAATGCGGACGTTATCAGCACCACTGTCTGATTCCTATCAATGCAAGTCATCAGAATCAGGTAATACACCAACTTATATTCTTGTCTTCATGAAAGAAAGGAATCTATATGTGTTAAACATGCTTGTATTATCATTAAACACCTTTAACTTGTTAACAATATTAACTATGTGTTAAACATGCTTGCATTATCTTTAAACAACTTTAACTTGTTAACAATATTAACTATATGTGTTAAACATGCTTGTATTATCTTTAAACAACTTTAACTTGTTAACAATATTAACTATATGTGTTAAACATGCTTGTATTATCTTTAAACACCTTTAACTTGTTAACAATATTAACTATATGTGTTAAACATTATTGTATTATCATTAAACACCTTTAACTTAATAACAATATTAATTATATGTGTTAAACATGCTTGCATTATCTTTAAACACCTTTAACTTGTTAACAATATTAACTATATGTGTTAAACATGCTTGTATTATCTTTAAACAACTTTAACTTGTTAACAATATTAACTATATGTGTTAAACATGCTTGTATTATCATTAAACACCTTTAACTTGTTAACAATATGAACTATATGTGTTAAACATGCTTGTATTATCTTTAAACACCTTTAACTTATTAACCCTACGTGTTAAACATGCTTGTATTATCTTTAAACACCTTTAACTTGTTAACAATATTAACTATATGTGTTAAACATGCTAGCATTATCTTTAAACACCTTTAACTTGCTAACAATATTAACTATATGTATTAAACATTCTTGTATTATCATTAAACACCTTTAATGTATTAACAATATTAACTATATGTGTTAAACATGCTTGCATTATCATTAAACACCTTTAACTTGTTATCAAAAACATATCTTTCATAGATAAGTAAATATGAATTATATATATGAATGAGGTAGATCCCCACGACTTGATCAATTGAAAAGTAGCTCGCCTGCAGAAAAAGTGTGGGCACCCCTGGTCTAGCTTAACACTGAGGCAACCTTAAGCAATTTGCAAGTTTTTTTTTTTTTTTTTTTAAGATACCGGTATATACCGTACACCGGTATTCGGACTAAAAATACAGCGATATCAGTTTTGGTCCATAACGCCCAGCCCTATTTGCCATCGATACAAACTGATATTCTGAATCCCATTTTCTAATCTACCCAGACTGTTTTAAAATTATTGAGGTTTAGGAAATATTTTTCTTAATTTAAGATGTTTTGCCTCCACTGAGATTCTCTGGCGTTTCTTCCCTAGGTGGAGAAAACTACTGGACTTCATTCACCATTCAAATAGCACTAAAATAACCATCAGCAACTAGGAGGAAAACAAACAATAAAACATCACTTACAGTACAGTTAAGTACATACTTATTTATATAACATCGACTGTATACATGAACACAATAGCTGAAAAGATCACTTGGAACAACTCTGAGGCTCAAGAATCAAGAAAACTAAGGAGTTTAAGCCAACCTATGACAAATTAATGAAGGTGTGTCCCAAGACATGGGTCTATACAGTGTATGTTTCATTATAATCTCTGCCAACAATGTTAATAGGATTAAAACACATATTTTGTAACTATGTGTAATTTTAGAGATTCCTTGTGTATACATCAAGTAAAAAGCAGATAAGCATCTACTACATAGTTCCTGTTGATGCTTCAAACACAGCTAAGAGACCTCTAACATGACCTCTACCTTAACACACTGCAGGTAAACACCCCGTTCTATGTGCTCAGCCTTCAACTTCTGTCAGCCTCTTTCTTTATTTTAAAGCACATGCGGTCTCCTAGCAACCTAAACTGGAAGGGTGGGGCCAGGGTGCAGGGAGTCAAGAGGAGGAGGAGTCTCACATTTTTGAGATTTTTCTCATGTTTGGTAGTTCTCACTCTCCTCATGGGCCTGTTAAGTGGCGACAGCTGAAGGAGGGCTTGGTGAATGTCAAACCAACACCCTGAACCACAGAATGATCCCAAGAACATCAAGTCAAACAAGACTCTACGCTCGTTCAGGCGTGAAAAAAGAAGAACATTTGCAGGCAGTGTTTTGTCCCGTATGTCCCACATTCACAGTACTGTTTTAATGAAGAGTTTTCAGTGTAGAATCAAGACGAGATGTTTTTGCACCCAACGCATTTGATTAAAAAAACATGCAAAGAAGTCACCTTAACTTTTGATAGGAAAAATACATTTATTTCAAGGAGTTATTTAAATGTATGATTAATAGAGATAATGTCAATGTAAGATATGTGAGTTAGTTTAATAGTGTTTTTATTTTTGGATCAAAATTATTTTAGACTTAGACTTAGACTTAATTTTTATTGTCATTCAAATTTGAACTTTACAGTACAGATATGAACAAAATTTCGTTTCATTAGCTCATGGTAGTGCAGGACAAAATAAATAAATAAAAAAAACACTAAGGTGCATATATAAATAAATAAATAGGTTACTGTACAGATAAATATAGTGCACTTTTTCAAATGCATCCATGTTTATGTATGTATGTTATATTGTCTTTTTTATTCCAGCGAGTTAATCCATTTTGGGGGGAGTTGAGGGGATAATTATGATGCGTTAAAGAGTCTTACGGCCCGAGTGAAGAAGCTGTTACAGAACCTGAAGGTTCTGCTTCGGAGGCTGCGGAACCTCTTTCTAGAGTACAGCAGTGAAAACAGTCCTTGGTGGGGGTGGGAGGAGTCTTTGCAGATTTTCTGAGCCCTGGTCAGGCAGCGGCTTTTTGCGATCTCCTGGATAGGAGGAAGAGGAGTCCTGATGATCTTTTCCGCCGTCCTCACCACTCTCTGGAGAGACTTCCAGTCTGAAGCATTGCAGGCTCCAGTCCAGACAGAGATGCTGTTGGTCAGCAGGCTCTATAGTGCCTCTGTAGAATGTGGTGAGAATGGGGGGAGGGAGCTGTGCTCTTTTCATCCGACGCAAAAAGTGCATGCGCTGCTGAGCTCTTTTTACAAGAGCTCCGGTGTGTAGGGACCAGGTTATATTGTCAGTTATCTGCACCCTCAGGAACTTGGTGCTGCTTACCATCTCCACCGCTGTGCCGTTGATGAAGAGTGGAGCGTGGCTGGACTGGTGCTTCCTGAAGTCAACGATGATCTCCTTGGTCTTGTCGACATTCAGGACCAGGTTGTTGGTTCTGCACCAGTCAACCAGATGTTTCACCTCTTCCCTGTAGTCCATGTCGTTGTTGTCACGGATGAGGCCCACTACTGTCGTGTCGTCCGCATACTTCACAATGTGGTTAGTAGTGGACCTGGCGCAGCTGTCATGGGTCATCAACGTGAACAGCAGCGGACTCAGGACACAGCCCTGGGGGGAGCCGGTGCTCAGGGAGATGGCACTGGAGGTGTTGTTGCCCACTTTCACAGACTGGGGTCTGTCTGTGAGGAAGTCAAGCAGCCAGTTGCATAGGAGGGTACTGAATCCAAGGGGGGGCAGTTTGCTCACCAAGTGCTGCGGGATGATGGTGTTGAATGCTGAGCTGAAGTCCAGAAACAACATCCGCACGTGTGTGTCCTTTCCTTCCAGATGTTCTAAGATCAGGTGGAGTGCAGAGGATATGGCGTCCTCTGTGGAGCGGTTAGGGCGATAAGCAAACTGGTATGGGTCGAATGTGGGGGGAAGTCTGGAGACAATATATTCCTTTACCAGCCTCTCGAAGCAGGAGTCTTGCGGCAGTTACAGCTTTTGTCGGTTTTGGAGTCGTTCTGCCTGGTGGTGGGCGGCTCCTTTTCAATTGCTTTATTGTGGTTTGAAATTATTTGCCGCATGTTGTTCATGCAGCTGTAGCTCAATTTAATGTTGTTCTTGTTGAATACTTTTCTTAGGGTGTTGCCTTTGGGGAAGTGTTTGTCGATCAGGGTGAGGAATTTGTGGCCAATATTAGTTGAGACGTTTTTGCTGTATGGGGGGTTGTACCAGATAATGTTGTTTCGTTTTCTGCTCCTTTTTGGTTGGTTTCCTGGCGTGGGTTCGTAGGTGAGGGTGAAGTTGTATCCGCATTCATCAAGTGCTTTTTGGTACGGGGGGGTTGCTTTGTCGAATTCAGCTTTGCTAGATGACAGCATCGATAGTCTTTTATTAATTCCGGTAGGTATTCTTTTCGTGGTGGTGGGTGGGTGGTTGCTGTCATGGTGCACGTATTGGAGTGTTGTGTTGGGTTTCGTGAATGGTCGGTAGCTGTTATTCCTCAGGTTGAAAGTGACGTCGAGGAAGTGGGTGGTTGCTGTCATGGTGCACGTATTTCTAAGGCAACACCCTAAGAAAAGTATTCAACAAGAACAACATTAAATTGAGCTACAGCTGCATGAACAACATGCGGCAAATAATTTCAAACCACAATAAAGCAATTGAAAAGGAGCCGCCCACCACCAGGCAGAACGACTCCAAAACCGACAAAAGCTGTAACTGCCGCAAGACACCTGATTGCCCTCTCAACGGGGGGTGCTTACAATCATCAGTTGTTTACCAAGCAAAGGTAATACGCAAGGACATTAACACATCCGACACATACGTAGGATTAACTGAGGGAGAATTCAAAACCAGATGGAACAATCACAAGGCTTCTTTCAGATGCAAAAGACTCCGGAACACTACAGAACTCAGCAAACACATTTGGAATCTCAAAGACAATAATGTTGAATACTCAATAACATGGCAAATTCTTGCATCCAGCACACCTTACAACAGTGGTAACAAAAGATGCAACCTATGCTTAAAAGAGAAACTGTTTATCATATACCGCCCAGAGTTGTCATCCCTCAACAAGCGCAGCGAAATTGTATCAGCATGCCGTCACAGAAGGAAACACCTCCTAGGTAACACATGAGTCAATCACCACGCCCCCACGCCTGCCTGTACCCACCCGCTCTGTGCCCTATATAAACCATGGTATGTGAATGCTTCCATTAAAATCTCCTGAGGATTGAGGAAATCCCTCATGAAACAGGCCTGTAGAGATGAAATAGTCTTGTGATTTTTTCCCACACATACATATTACGCTCTACCACGGTATCGAGCACTATTTTTTGGATAATCTAATTAAGACATATATATATATATATATATATATATATATATATATATATATATATATATATATATATATATATATATATATATATATATATATATATATATATATATATATGCATATATATATATATATATATATATATGCATATATATATATATATATATATATATGCATATATATATATGCATATATATATATATATATATGCATATATATATATATATATATATATATATATATATATATATATATATATATATATATATATATATATATATATATATATATATATATATATATATATATACTACCGTTCAAAAGTTTGGGGTCACCCAAATATATATATATATATATATATATATATATATATATATATATATATATATATATATATATATATATATATATATATATATGCATATATATATATATATATAGATATATATATATATATACATATATATATAGGGAATGTTGCCGTGAATATCCTCTTAAAACTGTATTGATATCTATGAACACGGATTTTTTAAATACTGTTATCAGATTGTGCAGTTGAACAGTACTTTGTTTTGAGTGCAAAAAGCATATTTTAATAATATATTTAAAAAACGTGTTTTTTTATGATTGGCTTTGGGAACTACTGTTTGATATTGTCGCACTGTAAAGCCAAAAACAAATAACATTTTTTTTTTTTTTAAACGCCTTCTTGCTCACTCTTTGAAATAATGTTTTCCCTCTGCATAAAAACTCCTCGCTCCTCACCTGCAGTCAAATTTGTTGCAGAAGAAATAGATAATCTCTACTTTTCACTCTCCTGTCATTCTGCAGCACGCATGTACTGAGGCCTAAGTCGCATCCACTCACAACTGTTCAATAATTCATCAGCATTACTGTGTGTCCAACACTGTGTTCCGTTGCACCACACTCCCTGTGTGCTTTAGACCAGTGGTCCCCAACCACCGATTGGTACCGGGCCGCACAAGAAATAAAATAAAAAATAGAAAAAAAAATGGAAAAAAAAATGTTTGTTTTGTTTTTTGTATTAAATCAACATAAAAAACACAATATATACATTATCTGTGATGAGGTGGCGACTTGTCCAGGGTGTACCCCGCCTTCCGCCCGATTGTAGCTGAGAAAGGCTCCAGCGCCCCCCGCAACTCCGAAGGGAATAAGCGGTAGAAAATGGATGGATGGATATATACATATATACAGTCTGCAGGGATACAGTCCGTAAGCACACCTGATTGTATTTCTTTATGAAAAAAATAAAAAAATAAAAATAAATACCACCAGAGACCTCCAGAGTCAGCAGGCCCTCATCCATTTGTGTCAACAAGGTGAAATTATATCTGAAAACCTTTGACAAGTTTACTTCAGTCAGTTTCAGAGTTTAAAATACAATCTGCCTTGAACACAAACTATTTTATTTTGAAAACAAACCAGATAATTTTATTTTGTGTTGACTTCCTGTCTCATGCAAGTAGATTTTAGCTTTTTGCTGTGCTGCACAGTCTGGCAAATATAGAAGTCTTGTATGTATTTAGCGCAGGGATGCGGCACGATACCAGCAAGCAAGAGGTTCGGGGCCAGTAGAATTCGACACAATAACTTGAAAGTGGGGCTGGGCTATATGGCCTTTTATTAATATCTTGATATTTTTAGGCCATGTCACGATACACGATATATATCTCAATATTTTGCCTTAGCCTTGAATGAACACTTGATACATATAATCACACCAGTATGATGATTCTATGTGTCTACATTAAAACATTCTTGTTCATACTGCATTAATATATGCTCATTTTAAACTTTCATGCAGAGAGGGAAATCACAACTAAGTCAATTTACCAAAACTGTATTTATTAAACAGTTATTAAGCAGTGGCACAAACATTCATGTCATTTCCAAAACAGAAAGTGCAACATTGTCAGAGACATTTTAAAACAGGCTATTAGTGCACTTTTGTGCATGATGTCACTAAGATGACATATCAAAACAACACTAAATTAAAGGGCACTTTTTGTACAGAATGCCACTGCAATAGTTTAAAACATATAAAGTGCACTTTTGTGCATCATGTCACACAAGATATTTCAATAACTGTCAAATAAAAATGAGCTGCATAAAAGGAAATCCAATAGTGTATGTCCTTCGCTATGTGGTAGGTTACTGCGGACGTTATCTCCTTCTGTTGTTGACTATTTTTTCATTCGGTGTTGATCTGGAAATGGTTGCTTCGGCATTTTGTTGGGTGTGGCATCGGCCGGAGATGTTGACATGCGGAGTTTCAAGCACTCTTCATTCTCTAGCGGGTGACTTTTCAAATGATGCTACACATTAGCAGTGCTGCTACTTTTTGTAGCAAGGCTTTTGCCGCATACTTGTAAAACATGAAGCCAAACCACCACCAGACGATGGACTCCCTGCTGTTTTTCTTGGGAATTAATCATTCCTTCATTTGTTGCCACACCGCTAGCATCACAGCTAACTTTACCATGTCGCTACCTGTCTGCTCCGCGAGGGCGTGTGACGTTGCACGCGTGACAGTATGTGACGTATGTAAGAAGGTGTGCTTGTTTTATGTCTCTGTGAGAAGCAGATACAAGAAAGAGTGAGAAGAGCCTGTAGGTGGGCAATTAATTTTTACCGGGGGCCGCATGAGCTACCCGAGCACTGCTGGAGGGCCACACCGACAATATTTCAATTAAATTTTGCTTAAATTATTTTTGATATACCGTAAGATAAAAAATAATAATATTTTCATTTAACCTAACTTATCTTTATACAAAAGCAGATGGCTTTTGATGGTTTTATTTTTAACACTTTCTTACACAACACTTCCTGATGTATAATACAATGCAAAAATGTCAATTTCTGTCACTTTATCCTGCCGCCTCTTTGTTGTGAACGTAGCACGCCTGTAAGGTGATTGGCGAAGAAGGAGGAAGCGTTGCTGTTGCGGAAATGAGGAGTGAGGATAGATGTGCGTGTGAAAAGAACGAGATAAGTTGAGCTGTGTTAGTATAGGTTGCTCAATAAAAGTTTAAAAAGAGCGTCAGACTTGGTGTGCACTTCTTCTGGACGCTACAATTGATGTCAGAAGTGGGATGAAATGCCTCCCAGTTCGCCTTGCCATCAAACCTGGGAGTCTTCATTGAGGGCGGAATTCCCCCATGGCAAGCAGCGTGCGCTGCACCTGTAGACACTGTCTCTCTCTCTCTCTCTCTCTGCAGCAAGCTCCTCACGTGGCACGTACCTCTCGATGATGTAGCAGGCTGAGCACACAAGCAGCGTAGTATGCGCAAAGTTTTTCTTCTGCCACCAATTGTAGCGTCCAGAAGAAGTGCACACCAAGTCTGACGCTCTTTTTAAACTTTTATTGAGCAAGCTATACTAACACAGCTCAACTTATCTCATTCCTTTCACACTCACGTCTATCCTCACTCCTCATTTACGCAACTCAAGAAGACAACATCAACTTCAGCAGGTCGTTACACTATATTCTTTAAACACAGCAACATGTGTACTACAAATTAAGTACACGGCTTTACCTTTACTTGGCAGTCCATGTCTTGTTGAAAACACGCCATTCGTCATCACCTTTTCTTTTTTTAGCGTCTCTGGGATAACCGGGCATCACTTGTCGCTGTGCGCCTTCACTAACAGGACATACGCCCATAAATAACACTTTTCAAAATAAAAGCAGCACAGTTGTATTGCACGCACGACATAGATGTTTTTTTAAATGTATTTTGTAATTTGTGATTGCCGCTGCGCGCACGAGCATACGTCCACACGGAAGTCATACAAATAACGCTTTTCAAAACAAAAGCAGCACCGTTGTATTGCACACTCGAAATAGATACTTTTTCAAATGTATTTTGTAATTTATGATTGGCCTCACGCGGGCCGGACAGGGACGTACAAAGGGCAGGATGCGGCCCGCGGGCCGCAGAATGCCCAGGTCTGCTGTAGTGTAATGCCCGCAGCTAAAAGCAACTGTGTGAGGACGTATACTCGAATATAACGATATAGTAATTTTTTATATTGCACAGAGACAAACCTGCGACATATCGAGTATATTCAATATATCGCCCAGCCCTACTTGAAAGGAAACCGAAAGTGGTGGTGCTGTTCCATAGCTGTTCCGCATCCGGTGGTAATCCGTGGTAAGGAGATCTACCAAGTATTGCTCAGTAGGAAGAGGTAGGCCTCCAGAATTAATCAAATTTTAATCACAATCACGATTTTGATCGCCACGGATAAATGAGGGTGATTGATATTTAAAAAGCAGGCTTTGTTGCCTATCACCAAGTTCTTTCACAACCGCTTCACAAGCAGAGAACATTCCTGTAAAGCATGCGCCTGTCAATGCCAGAGCACAAAACTCCATCACCATGCCAAACTGAAATATTAACATTTTTAGTTTTACTAACATTAACAAACGTGTCCAGGGGTTGGTGCAGCTGATCGCTTCGGTGGAGTCTCGGCGTCCTTTTAAGACCACACTGCTGTTTTTAGATGGCGACAGGTATGGACAAAATTGGAGACAAAGGCATTTGTCCCACCCAAAAAGTGTACCACAGAAGAAAAAATATATTTGATGTTGCTTTTACAGCAGGTGTCTTCACTCACCTGCTGTGACTCAGACTGTTATGGGCAGGAGTGAACATGAAGCAGGCCTTTTGTAAAATGATGTTTAGGGAATGTTGCCGTGAATATGACTTGTTGACAACGTCTTGCCGTTTGTTTAAAGGTATAGTCCTTTATTTAATTGCTAACCTTGTCAGTATTCCCAGTATCATTAACATTAGCTCAAATGTTTTGAGTTGTCAGTGAGGCACGAAGCTTGAATATTAGATGTGAGAGGTATAGCTCCTAGTTATTTTTGTTGGCCAAACTGTTGCACTGATTCACATGCTGTTGTTGGAAAAGAACACAGCTTGTTTATTATACTTTATCTTTATTGGTCAAACTGCTTAGTGTTTTATATTGATATTAAAAAAATAAACACTATGTTTTTTTAAATTATTTGTTGTTTTTTATGTTCAATTATTTAAGTATTTTTATATTTTGTAATTTAATGTACATGTTTCATACTACAAACGATCAAATGTATGGTTAGGTCAAGTGGAGGTGTCCAATTGAGCGACCCATGATACGTGGCTGTTTTTTATGGCGCCGAAAAAAGCATAAAAATAGAGCTAAAGAGAAAAGGCTGACATGTTGATACTAATAATGAATAAAAAAACAACAAATATATGTCTTTAAATATACTGTATGTATAACATTTATTGAGCCTTTTTATTGGACTATTTAGTTACAAATGACATCAAGGAGTCGCATTCAACCCCCCTGCCCCCCAACACTGTTTTATCTAACATAATAAATAATCATGATAAAATAATTGTGATTTCCATTTTGACAAAAATAATCATGATTATTATTTTGGCCATAATTGTGCAGCACTAGAAGGAGGCTGAGTCATGTCCAGTAATATCACCTGTGGCACCCTCAAAGATGACCTCATCAAGGGCAGCACACTTGTATCAAGCATGAGTCATGTTGGGCAAAATGACCAGCCCTTCCCATCATAACCTCTGCAGCAATGACACTAATGACTTTGTCGTATTTTATGTGAACCTTTTACTTTGCAAACTTATCTATTTATTAACTTTCTATACCACTGACTGGTCCTGTTCAGGGTGAAGTTAAAGCTGGGGTCTATCCCAGCTACAGGTATCAATTGCAGGGTGATCCAGCCCACATTAAAACACGTCAACTGTGGCCCAAATGGGTGAGTGTCTGACAATAAAACATCTTAAAAGTGTCCTTCTTATCTTGTTAATAACGGCACAAGGAGGATGACACGTTTCAAGAATTCAGATTTCCATGGAAACACTGTACAGCTGTCATGAGGACAAAACACACTTACAATAGAAGCTCAATTTTCCCTTCTACCAAGAATAAATCACAATAGAGCTCTGTAGTTGTTTGAAGGGAGGAGTTTACTTGTAAAAAGTTAAAGTTCCACTGATAGTCACACACACACTAAGTGTGGTAATTACGCTATGCATTTGACCCATCCTCTTGTTCCACCCCCTGGGAGGTGAGGGGAGCAGTGAGCAGCAGCGATGGCCGCGCTCGGGAATCTTTTTGGTAATTTAACCCCCAACTCCAACCCTTGATGCTGAGTCCCATTTCTATAGTCTTTGATATGACTCGGCCGGGTTTGAACTCGCAACCTACCGATTTCAGGGCGGGCACTCTAACCACAAGGCCACTGAGCAGGCTACACTGTAAGGAGGTTACTGCAAATTGTATGATACTGAAAGTGGTATCAAGAACCTTTAACTATGACGAGTAAAACTTGAAGATTCATACTACCAATAAATACCATTTTTAACTGCATTTTAGATATCAAGTCATGGATGGCAGTGATTTCCTACAGCTCAACCAGGACAAGTTTTAAGCAATGAAGGTCAGAGGGAGAAACTTTCACCAAAATTACACAATTTTAAAGCTACACAATCTAAAAATATCTGGGTGTAATTTCTGACTCCAAGCTGAGTTTCATCCCACATATTAAAAATATATGAAAAAACAAAAAGAAGGTTTTCATCATCTTAGGAACGCCAGAGGCTGCTGGTTTCTCTCTCAGGCCAACACGGAGGTGCTGATGCATGCTATTATTTCCTGTCATTTAGACTATTGTTATGTCCTGCTCTCTGGCCTTCCCAAAAAGAATATCAGAACTCTACAATTATTACAGAATTATTTACAGCTGCATGTGTGCTGACAAAGAGTAGAGGGCGGGAGCACATTACATCAATTTGAAAGTTGCTGCATTGGCTCCCCGTCCGCATTGGGTCATTTTTGGACATACGAGGATTCACAACTTTATCTTTTTGTAGCTGACTATATGGAGGACGAACTGCTGGTTATAGAAACTTAGCGAGCACGAAGAGAGGGTGAAACGTTGGAGGAGATGGAAGTCAAGAGAGTCAGGAACGGCTTGACTTGACGGTGTAAATGTGGAGTTTGTAGCCAAGCTATGCCAACAGAAATGGAGTGTTACCCAAAATCCACTGGAAAAAAACGTCCCCGGCCAGCTTGCCTAAACAGACAATTGTCCAATGAGTAAGTTGCTATCATAATGATCATGATATATGCAGCACGTAATGCTTGTTATTACCGTATTTTTAGAAAGATAAGTCGCAGTTTTTTTCAGAGTTTGGCCAGAGGTGCGACTTATACTCAGGAGCGACTTATGTGTGAAATTATTAACACATTACCGTAAAATATCAAATAATATTATTTAGCTCATTCACGTAAGAGACTAGACGTATAAGATTTCATGGGATTTAGCGATTAGGAGTGACAGATTGTTTGGTAAACGTATAGCATGTTCTATATGTTATAGTTATTTGAATGACTCTTACCATAATATGTTACGTTAAAATACCAGGCACGTTCTCAGTTGGTTATTTATGAGTCATATAACATACACTTATTCAGCCTGTTGTTCACTATTCTTTATTTATTTTAAATTGCCTTTCAAATGTCTATTCTTGGTGTTGGGTTTTATCAAATAAATTTCCCCCAAAAATGCGACTTATATTCCAGTGCGACTTATATATGTTTTTTTCCTTCTTTATTATGCATTTTCGTCAGGTGTGACTTATACTCCGGTGCGACTTATACTCCAAAAAATATGGTACAACTATATACACTGTCGAGCTTGCGGTGTACAAACAATACATGAAATGTGGGCCAATACTTTACAGATACTGTAATATGATTGTTCATGTTTATCAGTCAGTACAAATTTACAAACTCAAAACTCATACAGGTGGTGACGCAGAAGCTAGCTTACAGGTAATGCCACAAACATCTGCCGAGCTTTTATTTTAAGTAGTGCTGTCAAACGATTGAAATGTTTAATTCGATTACAGGGTTACTGTGTATTCATTTTCACAACTAAATATTATTAATTTTCAATCAATATTAATCATGTTTCAGTTTGCATAAGCAAAAAGACTCAAAAAAAGGAAATATAAAGTACAGTACATGAGCTTCACATGTTTGTTTAACACCTTCAAGATCATGATCATATTTTTTTTTAAAAAGTTTTTCTAATCAAACATTTGTACATATAATAATTGTTATTAATGTGGTATTTAACGATGGAAGTGCATTGGTGAAAAGAAAATTATTTCATGCAGGGTGTGCCTAATACTTTACCATGGTCAGCTGTCATGTTTTTGTACTCATATATTGGGACGGCGTGGCGAAGTTGGTAGAGTGGCTGTGCCAGCAATCGGAGTGTTGCTGGTTACTGGGGTTCAATTCCCACCTTCTACCTTCCTAGTCACGTCCGTTGTGTCCTTGGGCAAGACACTTCACCCTTTGCCTCTGATGGCTGCTGGTTAGCGCCTTGCATGGCAGCTCCCGCCATCAGTGTGTGAATGTGTGTGTGAATGGGTAAATGTGGAAATACTGTCAAAGCGCTTCGAGTACCTTGAAGGTAGAAAAGCGCTATACAAGTATAACCCATTTATCATTTATCATTTATTTCCCATGAGAGGACCAACGTGCTGTTTAGTATCTTCAATATTGACTTGTTTGGTTCTGCAGCCCTTCACTACCACTAACTACTGTCACTAACTACTATTACCCATTTGTGCTTGTGTGACAGTAACCCTACTTAAAAAGTAAATTCACTGTATTGCATTGCACTGTAGAGGATTTGCGCTTCAGATGGGTTAATTGCATAAAAAAATTATCTGATTAATAATGATGGATTTATTTGCATTAACGCGTTAATTTTGACAAGGCTCTAAATTATTCTAGCATTTATTCTGTTCAGTCACGGGTGAACTGGAGTCTATCTATAATTTACACAGCCTTTTTTATTGAGGAACAATTAGTGAAATCTGTGTTTTCTTTACACAGATCATTGATCATTTAGTTCTTGTTGATGTTAAATTGATAATGTGACGCAACCTTTGCCCCTAACATCGAACTGCAGCAAAATGTACATTTACCACACAACTACTTTAGTGTCTCCTAGTTTTAAATGAAGCTTCCCTGATGCAAGTCATTAGACCAGTGCTGACATGATCACCATCATAGATGTGTGCCCTCATGTCTACACAGATCATTAAAATGGAGGATAATCATCCCATCCATTTTCTACCGCTTATTCTAATCATGACGTGGAATTAAGATGGCTTATTAAATCAACACACATAGAGAAAAGGTTCCCGTGCAGCACTGTTTCGATGTAGCTTGCAAGGTGGCAGCTTTTGCAGGAAGGAAACTCCACCTCTACAACAGACCAAGTGGCAGTGATGTCACAGACGACATGTTATGGGACCCCGCCTACCTTCCAAAGTCTAAACCTGTCACTCAGTTCCCCTCCAGCGTTCCACACACACACACACACACACACACACACACACACACACACACACACACACACACACACACACACACACACACACACAAACACACACACACACACAACACACACACACACACGCACGCACACACACATAAATGCTCACTCAACACCAGGAAAACATTACAGGCCTCTTTTCACCACCAACAGGATTGATTTGTGGGTGAAACTTTAGGATGGATGTTCTCAAAGAGATTACCAGTAGGTTAACCTAATAATAAATCGTTTGGTCAATTATCCTGACAATGACAACGTCCTACTGCAGATAGTTATTACATATAGTCAAAAGTTTACATGTCTGTATAGACAAAACTGACAATGATAATCTTAAATAGTTGAAAAGTTTACACTAACTGTTACTCTCTAGTGAATTAAAGTGTGTATAAATATGAATAAACATTAAAGTGAGTGTCGCTTCAGATGTCAATGTTCACTACAACCACTAGTACACACAGGAAAACGTGTGGAAGAGAATTGCAAGTAGGTCCCACCTGCGGGTGCTGAAACAAAGATTGTGTATTCATGTAATTCCACTGTCGAATAAACGCACTAAGGTGCTGAGGTGCTGATTTGTATTGCTTTTTAATGACCCGCAAAAACACTGTTATTGTTTCCAAAATCTGCTCCTCGAAAACTTAACTGATACATTTAACTGACTCCATAACAAATACAATGGACCCTTTGAAGATTCTGAAAAATGTCTTCAGGTCGCATTTACGCTTCAATGCTTTTGAGCCAATTGTTTACCATTTGTGATGCATATAAGGAAGAAAATAACCGAGAAAAAAAATGCTAGTGTGGCATTTAATAAATGAAACCAACCGAATCTGCAAGCTCTATTTGCTGGTCAGGATGGATGGATGGATGCGTTTGTTTTTCCAGACAGCCAGAGTCAAAACATGAAGCCATAAATCGTGTCTGTTAAAAGTGTTGGTTGCCAGCCTCAGGGAAAACAAGACAGGGTGATATGTGTAGGCGTGTAATCAACATCATGCTTGCACTATGTACCCACTTCCTCTCCACAAAATCAGCTTTACAGACACTAAATATAGACCCTTTTCCATCTCTGTCACTTATCCCGATTCCTGCTCAACTAGTTTGTGTAGCTGGATTGACCGAACAAATCTAGAACCACTAACTCAATATTCTGATTCAGCAACAAGAAACCACAATTGTCATTTGTCATTAAAACAAACAAAGAACACAATGAACCTCTGAGGTCGACCTTCAACTGCATGGTCTCTAAATGTGAGATGATGTGGAGCAAAAACATTAAAAAAAAAACAATTCAGTGTTAATTACTTGCTGCAAATGTACTAGTGCTCAATGAACTCATTGAACCTAAGAAGAAAATCACCACGTGTAAGAAAAAATGTAATTGGGGAGGTCTTAAATTGTATTCAGTTTATAAATGTATATGCCTCCAAGACACAGCTCTGATCTTGTCACTCTCCTAGAGTGTTAAGGTCAGAAGTCCTGTGCATCATCACTCAACTCCTGAGTCCTTTATAACACTTGTTTTTGTGAACTGTGAAAAATAAACATGAAAACAGAAAGATGCAAATGAGCTGTGGGTGTGAGAAAGAGGTTGTTTTTTTTTTTACAAAATATTTTGAGCAGAACTTGTGCTCTAAATTTTGCAGAAAAGGTCAGTGCAACTTCCAAGCAGGTTCATTTTGCTTCTAAGATATGCATCCCTAATTGTCAGATGCAGAGAATAAGGAGTGTGTTTTAAAAAAAATCATCCTTTTGTATTTAATTTGTGAGTGGTTATAATGAGTGCCCTGCATTTAACAAGTGTCTACCGCCACTTCGAATATGGATGGATAGATGTTCATAGTTACGACAAGCAGACTGTATTATTAACTGTATTGTTTTCAGTTGTACGTTAAGTACCTCATCAGGAATTAAATTGGACCGAGCAATGTCAACACGTGCACCACAGATTTAAACAGAACAACTCAAAAGAAGCCCCAAAATCAGGAAAACTACAGTTTTACAACATAGTATAATGAACACGGGCCATGTAATCAATATAAACATCTTGAAATAAGCCACAAAATCAAGACTATTACAGTATACAGCAGCCCTATTTCTCTGGCTGCCCGCAGGCTAGATGACACTGGAACTGCCTGCCAGCTAATTTCAAAACTGTTTTTGCAGAAGGTTTCTAAATACAGAAAAGTACTCCTTTCATACAAACTCTAAGGGCCCTATTCTTCAATGTGCAAGAGTGGAACAATCTGCACAGTTACACGGATTCTGGCCGCGCGGCATTCTCCCCCTTGACGTAAGTCTGTCATTGCATGCCTTCATCCAAGATACGTGCACTGGGTGGACTCTGAAATATGGGTGCTCCAAGTCAAATCTGGCCTCACGCAAATTTGCCCATTCACTTAATTACTTTTGTTCTTAGGCGCTTCTGAGGATGCAATAAGTCAAGCGCACCGACAAGGTGACACATTATGTTGCACTTGGATGCAGTGTATACCACTCGTAATTAAAAGATGACTTCCAGAAAACTATCAAATCTAATCTGATCACTTCAATTCAAGACACCTGGAAACATCCATTGATATAAGCATAAAAGGACCATAATGCCAATTAACAATCAAAAAACAAAATGCACATTGTTCAAGGTTCAAGGCTTTATTCGTCGCATGCAGAGTACACCACAGTGAAATGCTTTTTTCCATGCTCTTCAGATATTGCGTACAGTGGGATCCAAACACTAGTTGCTGAATCTAATACACTAAATACAAAAAATACAACATTTGAATAGCTCTGATGTACATTAATTACAAGACAATAAGTTGCACAATAAGTCCCAGTAGTTATGGTAGAAGTATCAGTACAAGTAAAAGTACAGTAGTCACATACAGTGCCAGTGCAATGTCAAATAGTATAACAGTATACACAGTATATACAGTATAGGAAGTAATAAATATTAAGGTGTTTACAGTTCTTTTGGCAGTTGAGTAGTGACAGTAGTATGATCAAAGGTAATGGAACAGTATGACTTCTTTATACTCTTGTTTTTACATTATTTACAGTCATTGAATGAAGAGTATTGTGGTCCGGTAATTACAGTGGTAAGTGAAGTGATTCTACGCCGTCTCATCGTTACCGGAGATCAGGCCCGCCACAGCTGTGTTGTCAGCAAATTTCACAATGGAGTTGATGGTGTTTTTAGCCACACAGTCATGTGTGTAGAGTGAATAGAGGAGCGGGCTCAGAACACAGCCCTGGGGGGCACCGGTGTTGAGGATGATGGGTGATGAGGTGCAGTTTTCTGCTCTCACCACTTGTGGTTTGCCTGTCAGGAAATCCAGGACCCACTGACAGAGGGTTGAGTTCAAGCCCAGGTCCTTGAGCTTGATGACGAGTTTGGATGGGACTATGGTGTTGAATGCTGAACTGTAGTCTATGAACAGCATTCTCACATAGTTCCCCTGCCTTTTGTCCAGGTGTGTCGTGGCGGTATGCAATACGTGTGCTATTGCATCGTCGGTTGACCTGTTTGGGCGGTATGCAAATTGCAGGGGGTCTATAGTGGGGGGGAGGGAGGAGCATATGTGGTCTTTGATTAGCTTCTCAAAGCACTTCATGGCTATGGGGGTGAGGGCTATGGGGCGGTAGTCGTTGAGGCAGGCACGGGCAGATTTCTTTGGAACAGGGACAATGGTGGATTTTTTCAGACAGGTGGGGATGACGGACTGTTCAAGGGACAGATTGAATATGTCTGTGAATACCAGTGCCAGACTTTTAGGATGCAACCGGGGATGCCGTCTGGCCCTGTGGCTTTCCTGGTATTCACCCTCTTAAAGGTTCTCCTCACATCATGTTCTGTTATTCTGAAGGCTGAGTCTCCATTGCCAGTGGCCATACCCTCTTTTGCGGCGCCATGAAGGCTGCTGTTTGAATTTGCAGCCTCAAACCGTGCATAAAAGGTATTTAGCTCATTTGCCAGGGAGACATCAGCATTCACCATGGGGGGGCTGCCTTTTTAGTCTGTCATGGTTCTGAGTCCTTGCCATACAGCTCTGGAGTCAGCCTGCTGAAATTGAAACTCAATTTTGTCCCTGTATCTTCCCTTTGCCTGCTTCACTACACGCCTGACGTCATAGCACGCTGCCTTGTACGCGTGCATGTCGCCGGTCGCGCGCCCTCTGCTGTAGGCTAAGGTGCGCGCTTTCAAAGCCTCTCGGACCGATCTATCAACCCAGGGCTTCTGATTTGGAAAAACCTGTACTGTGTATGTGGGGACTATTTCCTCGACCAGTTTACCAACAAAGTCCAGCACAGTGTCTGTATATTCGTCAATGTTGTCTGTGCCCTCGCGGAACACGCTCCAGTCTGTACAATCTAGCGCGTCCTGGCTCGCGCTCTCTGAGTTCACAGACCAACGCTTGACTTCTCACGTCACCACGGGGGCGCGCTTCCAACTTTGTTTATACATGGGTACAAGCAAGATGGCGGAGTGATCTGATTTACCAAAGGCTGGTAAAGACTGTGACTTAAAGCCGCATTTGAACTGCGAGTAGCAGTGGTCTAGTATATTATCGCCTCGGGTAAGACAGGTCACGTGTTGGTAAAACATTGGTAATACCGTTTTAAGTTTTGCCTTATTAAAGTCCCCAGCAACCACAATAGCAGCATCAACATGAGCTGTCTGGAGTTTATTTACCTGGTCGTAGAGCTCCGAAAGTGCGGTCTCAACGTTGGCCTGGGGTGGAATGTATACTCCGATGAGTATGACTGATGTTAGCTCCTTGGTAGGTAGAACGGGAGGAATTTGATGATGAGAAACTCCAGGTGCGGTGAGCAGTGTTCCCCTATCTTCTCCACACTGCTCGGTCAACACCAGTGTTTATTCACCATAAAACACACGCCTCCGCCTCTTGATTTCTCAGACGACTCGTTCCTGTCGCTCCGGTACACGGAGAAGGGCTCCAGGCTGATGACGTGGTCTGGACCCTCCGGTGTGAGCCAGGTCTCAGTGAAACACAGGACGTTACAGTCTCTGATGTACCGCTGGAACTTAATCCTCGCCCTGATGTCGTCCAGATTGTTCTCAATTGACTGGACGTTGGAGAGCAGGATAGAAGGGAGAGGCGTCCGGCTCGCACGTCTTCTCACGCGGTTCCTTATTCCCCCTCGGTTGCCACGGTATCGATGGTGTGTCCGCCATCCTCCTTTGTTGTTGTTACCGGCATTAGAATGGACTCTTAATTCTGCCGGCAGTTCCTTCAAGAGGTTTAAGCTTCGTTGAAGTTGGTGAGTTGTTTTTGAATTTATGTCCAAAAGAGTCTGTCGGTCGTAAACAATTGTTGTGCCGTTGGTCGAAGTAAAACAAAAAAAAAAAACTACACAAATTACCCAAAATAGGCAAATCTTGTGACGAGAGCGTGGAGAGGCAGCCGAACGGAGCAGCGCCATCTTGGACTTGTTTACCTGTTGTATCTCTGCGTGAGTGGTCGAAAAGGGTGTAACAATGGAAGACGATGACCACGCATATTGGCAGCGTTTAGACTTCTTGGGACTGTTCAATGCATAAAATGATTTCAGCTGCATCTTGAGGCCATCATCAAACTATGTAACAATTTAATAGAAAATAAATATACCTGTACACCAGTGCGTCTCAATTATTTTCTGTTACGCCCCCTCAGGAAGAAGAAAATATTTTGCGGCCCCCCACTTCTCACCGTGACTACAAATAGTATCATTTGTCTATAAAATTGTATGTAATTATAAGTACACCTTTGTATAACATAAAAAAACACTAGTCTTTTCTTGTCTCCCACCGTAGTCTTTTCTTGTCTCCCACCGTAGTCACAGTGAAACCAAGGGCTACATACGCTTTGTCATATTCTAGTACGGCAAAAATAAGCATGCTCCTCGAGGTCACACGCGCCTTATTTTTTGTATGCATTCTGAGTCGTAGATAAATAAAAAAGTCCGCTAACAATGGAGTCTATGGTGGCTCTCTATTTTATCAACAAAACTCTCTAAATAATCATCCAAAACCCGCAAACAATATTCTACATCTTGTGACCTGAATATTAACCAAATATTAGTAATGTTATTATAAGCGCTAACACAGACAAAGTATTTTTTAGCATTGATAACTGAGCGCCAACTATAGTTTATGCTGCACTGGACTCAAGGAGAAAACGTTAATGTAATTATGAAATGAAACTGAAGATGGCAGTAATGCAACATATATGGGTGCAAACTGCCATGAAACTGTAATGAAGAAGAAGAAGAAGCTTATGCAGCATGGCAGCATTTAGCCTACGATGGCTTGTTTGCTTTTGTTTCTGCTACTGCTGCATTGCGCCTCGGCTGGTGAACGTTATTCTAGATTATAAATCGTGCCTCTCATCTGAATAATAGCAGAATTTAGCCATGAATCTAGAAGTTGTTCATCTGTGACATTCAATTCATACCCAGAGATGGAGACAAACACACACAACTGAACACAGTGTCAGCAGCATTTTTTTTTAACTTTTTCATGATTAACTCTTCATGTAAACGGGAAGATATGGACATCCTATCAATTGTCAAAAAAGTGAGAGCAGACATCGTACAGTAAGCTATCGTTTTATTTTGTTTTTAGTTTGTATTTCTTGTTTAGCATTTAGCAATACTCCTACATGATGCTTAGTGTTTTACTAAGGCTGGATCGGCTTAGCAGAGCTTATAAAACTTGTAGATCATCCTCCCTATATTCAGGATGAACAATATAAGTTTCTGGATCATAATTTTCTCAAAGTAGGCTAATTGTTGTTGGTTCTCTCAAAGTCTGCATGACTTGCATTGCTGTTGGTGATTAAGGGATCTGTGGTTCTTACCTATACATCACACAATGACGTGTCTGACTAGCTCATTATCTCTCAAAATGGCTCAGGAATCTCAGTGAGATTGATACTATATTGATCATATCTATTTACTCACAAACTTTGTAAGTGTTTTGGTGTCATAAATCAGATATATATGACAATAGCTTCAATACAGAGGCAACTTGTTTTTTCACTCTAGTGAAACCAGATAATTAAATGCATTCATTCACTGCTCTTTCACATTGGAAAACAAAATGGTTCAACTAACAAAATACACCAGAAGCAGCTCTACTGTAAAATACTTGAAATAAAAAATTCTAACATCATAACAGCCATTTTTTCGATTTGGCATAGAACTGTTTTCTTGCAAAAGGTGCAGTGTGCTTCATATCGAGTGTTTTCATGTAACAACAACCAGAATGTCAGCAATGGTAGAGAAAAGCACAATATAGTGTCTGTGAAAGGGACTGTTAGCATCTTTGCTGAAGCTAAATGGTTAACTTTTGCAGTGTTTTTACGGCAGTCAGAATTGAGCAAACAGATGAAAAAATCTACAGTACTACTACTATAATCTACACAAAGTTGTGAAAAACAGAGAGTGCAGACAGACCGATTGTCGGAAAAGAAAGAAGGCGATTATGGCTTGCAAGCCTCAAACAGAATTTGGAAGCGAATAATGTGGATAACATTCCAAATTTGTTCAGCTCATTTTGTATCTGGTATGTATAAACACATTTTTGCCTGATTTTGTGACTTTTTTTAAATAATTATGTTGCTAATAAACAAGGTCTAGTTTTTATTTAAGCATGACAAGATCACATTCGCAAATCATAAACACTAAACACAACCTCTATAGCTTTTGATGTCACTTGCTGTATAAACTTAGAGAAAAGATTAGGCATCACAAGATGACCTGAAATTATTGGAATAAATTAAATATGAGAATTATGTTACTATAGTTTTACTGCTGTGAGTACCCCACTACCACATTGAAATTAGTGTGTGCTTACTGTATGTAATAGTATGATTTCACGAGTAAAACATCTCATAGGGGCGTAGCGGGTAGAGCGACCGTGTCAGAAACCTGAGGGTTGCAGGTTTGCTCCTCAAATCGCTGCCGTTGTGTCCTTGGGTAGGACACTTCACCCTTGCCCCCAGTGCCGCTCACACTGGTTAATGAATGATGAATGATGGGTGGTGGTCGGAGGGGCCGTAGGCGCAAACTGGCAGCCACGCTTCTGTCAGTCTACCCCAGGGCAGCTGTGGCTACAACTGTAGCTTACCACCACCAGGTGTGAATGAATGATGGGTTCTCACTTCTCTGTGAAGCGCTTTGAGTGTCTAGAAAAGCGCTATATAAATCTAATCCATTAGTATTATTATTATTATTATATTGATCTCCTTTGGCAATTGGCGCCACTTTACCCACATAACACAAATTGATCCTTGTATAGTTGTGCAAGTGTTTGTGGCATTTCAGCATCTTTTGACACAGACTTATCCCAACTTTTTCACTTTTATGTCATCATTCCATTAACTTTGAGAGACGATTCTGAACGCTTCCTTTCTCGTTGGCTCCACATCCGGGTCCTAACCCAAACTGTGACATCTGGGAAAACGCTTTATACATTTCCATCTACCAGCTTCAACCATGCATTAAATTGATCGTTCTGGAGCCATAAATCGTTAAACTCTCACTTACCCATCTTATGCAAGTAATTCGGCTTTGCTGTGGGCTTTTGTGAAGTTTTCTCCGCTGCTATGCTAAGCTGTAACAACACATTGCTGGTGCACACAGCACACTCGCTGATGGTGAGTGATAAATTCTGACCGGGCAGCACAGGTAGCCTACTTTAGTTCGGTTTTGTAGTTACAATATATAGTCCTCAAAAGTCAAAAAACACTTTAAGACAAGACTGAATGAAGTATATGCATTTTTTAAATAAAAGTAATGTTATTTTTAAAACCTTTCAGAAATTTTATTTATGACTGTTTATGAGATTTTAGGAGAATTTTTGAAATTGTTAAAGCCTTAAATTCAAACTGTTGACTTTTAAAAGGGGAACTGCTCTTTTTTTTTTTTTTTTTGCCTTTAGTTCACAATCATTATGATAGACAAAAACATACAGGTCTTTCATTTTTTTAGGATGCTAAAGCATACTTGCCAACCTTAAAACCTCCGAATTCAGGAGATGGGGGGGTGAAGGGGGTTGGTGGTAGCGGGGGTGTATATTGTAGCGTCCCGGAAGAGGTAGTGCTGCAAGGGGTTCTGGGTATGTGTGTTTGTCATTCTTGTTTGGTGTGGGTTCAAAGTGTGGCGCATATTTGTAACAGTGTTAAAGTTGTTTATATGGCTACCCTCAGTGTGACCTGTATGGCTGTTGATCAAGTATGCTTTGCATTCACTTATGTGTGTGTAAAAGTCACACATATTATGTGACTGTGCCGGCACTCTGTTTGTGTGGAGGAAAAGCGGACGTGACGACAAGTTGTAGAGGACGCTAAAGGCAGTGCCTTTAGGGCACGCCCCCGATATTGTTGTCCGGGTGTAAATCAGGAGAAATTCGGGAGAATGGTTGCCCCGGGAGATTTTCGGGAGGGGCACTGAAATTCGGAAGTCTCCCGGGAAAATCGGGAGGGTTGGCAAGTATGGGCTAAAGATGATTAAAAAAGAACGCTTGCAAAATGGAAGTCATCGTTGTAGCCTCTAAAACAACTTCAAAACCCTCCATCAACACAGATTTTCAAGTTTTTGCTGGAAATTTCACATGCCTGCAGTTTCAATGTACATTTATTTTTCAAGTCACGAACCACTTCACCCTGAAATAAC
This sequence comes from Entelurus aequoreus, assembly GCF_033978785.1. Classification (NCBI taxonomy): domain Eukaryota; kingdom Metazoa; phylum Chordata; class Actinopteri; order Syngnathiformes; family Syngnathidae; genus Entelurus; species Entelurus aequoreus. The sequence continues at coordinate 52,915,591 of NC_084732.1, forward strand.
AGCACATCTGCTGGTTGCAACAAGAAGTGCTCTCCATTTTGCCTACATTGTTTCAAGACACAAGGAATCCATCAACTACAGTAATCAGTTATTACCACCCAAGCAAGAGCCCCAAACATCAGTTGGAAATAGAATATTCATTATAATAGTAAATGCTAAACAGAATGATTTCCTTTACATCTGTACATCTTACAGTGCTTTCAATTTCACTCCACTTAAACAGGAATTTGTGTGAGCAGCACTGTTTCTCTGAGAGGGCTTAAAGTGGGAAATTGTGGAAAAGTGGCAGAATGAAGGGTCTAAGGAGGATGGCGTCTACACACTACGAGGAAAGAGAGAGCAAGACCAAAAGAAGGTGAGGGGATAGGCTTTAACTTCCGCTGGAAAGACCCACTTTTCCCATGAGCTCATACAAAATAGAAAGGTCACTTATTCAATACACATGGAGATAAAGGGTGTACACAATATGTTTGCTGGCTCAAAGAGTCACCGGGGCCCATTTTGTTATAGGGAGGGGGAAATAAGGACTCATCCACACTGCTGGAGAAAATTGAGCTTTAATTGATCTGCCCATTTGGTGTTCAGATGAATGATCATAAGGCATGTTTTGAACCACACAATTTACTGCTTCCATTGAATGTTTACAATCGGGACTGCAGTGAAGCAGTGGTTTGATGCAGAACTCAATGAACCCCAGCACGTCACTCTGACAAGCGCTCTTCCATCTAATGTGCAGATCAATAATCACTAGCTATATTCTCTTTCTTGTCCTTAGATGACGGCAAGTCAATATTTGGCCCCATCAGACTAAAGCAAGGCCCTGTGCAGACAGCATTGCCAATGTCACACGTAACAAGCTCTAAGAACACCACCTGGTAAAAAAACATTGTCTGCAAAAACTAAATGCACTGTTGATTATATTCAGCAGGAGGCAGTGTTGGGCCAGGTTTGGTGGATACTCGTTATATAATAAGAAAATCAATCAATAGGGTGTCCTAATTTTGTCACACAGCTGTAAATTAAAGTTGAGGAGCCCACAACGGGCTGCGCTTAAAATGCTTTAGGAACATGCTAGCATACATGTCAAAAGGCAATTACCTTATTAAAATAAATGCCCAAAAATAAATGTCTTGTATCCAGGGTTTAGAGATTCATGGAGTCAGAGCTTTTCTTCCCGCCACTCACACACCAGTGACCTGTAGCTGGAACCATGATACAGAGACCCAGATGAGTGTTTCAAAGGAAGGAAACGGAAGCTATGATGCAAATTTAAAATCATGGTGAACAGTTAAGCAGATTCATTCAACAACTGGTGAGGAACTAAGAAATATGATATAGTTTTTTTTTTATTGTAATCTATACCAGTTGTTATTCTACTGAGTTTAATAAGGGTTTTTTTTATTTTATTTTGCCAGGTCAAAAAAGAGGGGTCATCTTATATTGATCAAAGTCGAGTTTGGTTGCATTTTACAAATATGAGAGATTGCAACATTCTGTGACCTTGAGCGCTCATAATGAATGTAGTCCTTATCAACTCAAAATGTGTGCTGAAAGATCGGATTTGATTGCACCTTTAAGGGAGAGTACCTTGTCACACTTCTGTTTGGACCTCCTACAAAGCATGCTAATGACAGGGAGGTTTCCATTATGAGCCACTATGAGTTTTAATGGCCAATAAAAGAACTGTGAATGCTCATAAGTGCATATGTCCTGACCTGCTGCAGTGTATTAAACCTGCCAAATTATTGTAACATATGTAATTTATTTTCGAGACCTTTTTTTAAGTAATTCATACCCGCATGGCGTTTTGTTGGACATAGTGATTATGTATTGTCCAAACAGGCTATGTAAAGGGAAAACACTTACAGAGAGAATAATGAAGAGGATAAACGTCCCACCAAGCAAGCCAACCAGTGGTACAGCAAACCCCCTGGTCTTTCCTGACCCCTGGCATTAGGACTTCAATCGTGCGGCTAAATATCAGCGTGAGCTGGAATCTAAAGACTTTTGAACCCCCTCAAAGGTGCTGAATCAAAGATGTGACATTTAAAGGCCCTTTTCGACTGGATTGCTAGTCTAAAAGCGGCCCTATACTGTATATTGGTCACCACAAACAATTTATTTATTTTTGCAGAATTACAAATGAAGACCCGTGTCAATACTTCAGAGGGTAACAAACTGATTAAATAAGACTGATAAAAAGATCCAAAAACATTAGAACAACCTTTATGTGTTCATGTTATATCACCTCACAGCCTTCCACGAGCCCAAACATTAGTATGTTATCAATGTTGTTTTCCCTAAATATTTTCTTTGGTTGATCTGATTGCATTGAATTTATTGTAACTCTTGCCGACATGTAAAAAAAAGTTGAACCATGTGACACAGCAGATTAAGTAGTGGCACGGGGTCAACTGTACAATTATATAATAAAATACAAGTTGTATGTTTGTTGAACTCTGGAGTCTGGTACGATTACAAATGCTCCAGTTCGATGGGTTAAATTTGTCTGCAATATGAAATAGGCAGTTGTTGGTAACATTAGTTATACTTTGTACCTTTACATTTCTGCTAACCATATTTTATTGTTTGGAGCCCCAAACAAGGTATTTACAGCATATGCAGTTAGCTTGGCTGCAGTCTCTTCTCTCTTTACGAGCATAAGTGCTGAGTTGGTAAAGGTGCCAACATGCATTCGCCTGCACTTTGCTTATTGGCAATGGTTTGACATGGAAAACAGATTTGAGGTTTAATACATGCTACCTCTTGCATACACTCACTGGTTACCACATACCACATTAATCAATCCAAGGAGATTCAATACTGTATAAGTACAGTATGTAATATTAATATTGCGTGCGATTGTGGATCAGTGCTACAACAATACCATACCATTCCAGTCTGTCATCACATAATCTTATCTTATTGTGAACCTTGGTTTGAAATTGAGGGAAAATAGGAGAGAATTAGATGTACAATCCAGATGAACAAAACACCAAGGGGAAGTAAACAGCACACTGAGGAGAAGGAAGCCCATTGAATCTAACAAGTGCTGGCATGATCCTGGCTAGTGTGATAGCTTGTTACCAAGCCAGCTGAGGTCTGCATTCCAGAAAACTGAGAGGTTGGAAATTTAGAAACTGCAACTAACAAATGTGCAGTGGAATGCCACCTAAAGTTGGAATTACAGTTTGCGAAGTCCATCCATCCATTTTCTACCGCGTGTCCCTTTTTGGGGTGGCTGGGGATGCTGGAGCCTAGTATATATGTATATATAATTGTGTATGTACATGTGTATATAAATATATACACATAAATATACATATATACATATAGATCAAGGCTGGATAATTAATAAAATTTTGATTTCGATTTTGCTCATGGCTTCTTACGATCATGTAAATATTATTGGGCCGAGCAGATGTTGCATGCAAATTCCAGAGCTTGTCGCGTTGAAACGGATGAGTGAGCGTATGAGTGAAAAAAAGACAACGAAAGAAGTTTGGAATCTCATCATGGGTACTACTTTTTAGTTGACACAGTGCTAATTAATAATCACTAAATTCAACAAAAAAGTAAGGCATATGATTTTCGCTTTGAAGTAACTGCGGACGGAGTCACATAATTGGCCAATAAAAACGAATCCGCTGATAAAAGCAAAATAATATTAAGGAAATTGAGATGAATGTAACTGAAATGCTGTCGTGAGGAGAAGGAACATTTGTTTGGGAAAATAATGTGTGCTGGAATGCTCATTCAGCCCCGAAATATATCCTAAATTAAACAATGTTGAACACTTGAATCAGCGACTAAACTACAAAGTTAAATTTGGCACCTACAACGCATCTAATTTGCTTGAGTTGTTGTGAACGACATCATTGATGTAACAATGTACAAACAGGAGGACAGCCGCCACAACTTGAGAGTGGCAGCCGCGCTCTCTTTTTTTTTACAGCTTAAAATCCTTTCTTTAGGCATCAAACATAGAACAACAGCACAGCACACTTCCCCCTTCACAATAATAGCCCGGTGCAGTACATCCGGTCTGACTGCGTTGACAAAATAAAGGTTTCAAAAAAAGTACCTTACACAAACATAATGTACTTAAAGTAGTTATTGATACATTTACACAATTATTATGCTTTGACCTTAAATATTAGCCAAATCTGTCCAAAGATGTATTGCACCAATAAATGAGGATCGATGCATTTAATTAAGAAACATTTAGTCAAATTGTATTAAACAAAAAACGCACACACTCTTTGATGGTAAAATATGTGTAAAAGATTAAAAAACACTTAATTAAAAACTATTACAACAGAGACATTTAATTTAATTGTTTTTGATATTGCTATTGTTATTTAAATTCATTGTTATTACTCTTACTATTTTACTTGTTGTGGTATTTGTTAATAATTGATCTCCCTTTTTTTTTGTTACTATATTTAAAAATGAGTTTTGGTGATACAATAAATACTAATGTTTTTAAATGAATGAATAATCGTGTAATTAATCGTGATCACAATATAAATCAAAATAATTGTGATTAGTATTTTTGCCATAATCGTCCAACCCTAATATATATATATATATATATATATATATATATATATATATATATATATATATATATATATATACACATATATATACATATATATATATGTTGTGTCATCGGATTTGCTGTCTCATGTTTTGGACACTTGGGTGAATAGCGGTGCAGGGCTTTCTACCAATCACCACCTGGTGGTGAGTTGGCACCATTACGTCTAGCAGACTCTCCCATCAAATAGAGTTTCAATTGCCACCTCTGGAAGAACTTTGAACATGTCAAGAGGGAGGCGCTGGACATTGAGTCTGAATGGACCATGTTCCGTACCTCTATTGTCTAGGCGGCCAATCTGTGGCTGGTCGTGTCAGTGTGGAACCACAACCTATCAAGCTGGTGGCCATTTATTGCTATCACGCAAATTTCCTATAGCTAATGTGGCACTAAGTGATTTACTTTGACTGAAATAGTTGCCACCCCCCCCATTAAAAACTCTTTAAGGTCAGAAAACTCGATTTAAATACTGTTTCTAGACTAATTTTTTGTGATGTCAAGGTTTTCTATGTATTTCTATGCAGCATACGATATTTAGTTACAACAGCAGAGGGCGCTTGGTGCCGTTGGTATCAGTAGCTGGCGCCGTAGAAGAAGTCTGTCAGTACGTGATATAAAAAAAAGCAGATGCATCAAGCTCCGGTTGTAAAGCTGTGTTAATTGTTTTGCAGGTAAGCTTGTTTGCATATAACATATACTGTCAAAACGTGGACTTTGGGGTGTTTTGTTTTCCCGGAATGCAAAGGAAAGTTGGAGCGGGCAAGGCGTGAAGGTAAGGACATTATTTATTTTAACACTAACAAAAAGAACAAATTAAAGGCGCGCACAAAGGCGGAAGTACAAACTTGGCTATGAACAAAATTAACACATAAACAGACTAAGGACATGAAACAAAACTTACTTGATCAAGCATGGAAAGATCATAGAACTATGGCATGGACGCGTAATCATGGAGGTATCAGAGTTAATGTCGCCAGGCTGACTTCCTGGCAACAATGGGCTTAAATAATACAGACATGATTTGTGACAGGTGCGCAAGTGCAAAACGTGAGACAGGTGAAACTAATGAGTAGTCATGGTGACAAGGCAAGGGAGTGAAAGCAGGAACTAAAAAGTGTCCATAAGCCAAGCAGAACATAACTAAACAAAAACTCTGTTTTGTTAATTTTATGAGTTTAAAACGAGTCACATTCAGGGTTATTTTCTAAGATGGCGGACGTTGGTCCGACGGTAACCACGGTGACGAAGCAAAATACAGTTAGCTTTAGTGTAAGAGTAAGTTCACGACATAAATACTCAGAGATACTTGAAAATAGGGTGTTAAATGCCATTTATGTTACAAGGACATGCTAAACGAACTTTTGAGTGTTGTATTTATTATCATAAGCACACCAGACATGTGTGTCAAAGCTGAACTACAGTTAGTGTGTGCTAAGGCAGTAGATGTACAGTCGCACATAGGACAGTAGATTGAATACAAGTAATGATAAAATGACATAGATAAATACATATAAATACATATAAATACAATCCATATATTATTAAACAGTGATTTAAAACATGATTCAAAGGTGGATAAAAACAGTAAAAAGGGTTTTTGTGTATATGTATGTATGTGTATGTGTATATATATATATATTTTTTTTTGTAATATTTGTAAAATTGTTCAACTCCAGACATTGTATTTTGTAGAAGAAGTCTGTCAGTACGTGATATGAAAAAAAGCAGATGCATCAAGCTCCGGTTGTAACGCTGTGTTAATTGTTTTGCAGCTTGATCCCCCCCCAAAAAAATGTGTCGCACAACGAAAGAGTTGGCCCATCTTTCGAGCCGTGTAACACTAATATTAGCATTATCATTTTGATTTGAGCATCGAAAATAACTTACTAGTCCAGCAGGAACAAAGCCAGGGCAGCTTTGGGTCGAAATTCCCTCGTTTTGATCTCACGCCAGCAAGTGAAAGCCGGAGCAATGTGGATCCATGACTGTCCTTTTATCCGGTTAGGCTCCCTTTTCATTATTTTTGTCTGCTGAGACAAAACATTTAGTTTTTTTTGTTGTTTTGCAGCTCCTACCATGATAGCAGTATAATGCTGCGTTCCATTAACCTGGGAAGTGGGAAGTCGGAGGTGGGAATGGCGTCACAGCCAAGTTGAGAGCGTTTCAGTTACAATGTCGAAATCAAGTGAGCCACATCCACGAAAGCTATTTTTGAGCTTGCCTTGTCTGAATACAAACAACTGATGGTAAAATATGCACTCTTTCTGCAACCTTCAATCACGGTGGATGAAGAGAAAACACAGACGCTGTTGCTAGCGACATACAGAGTATATACCACATGAAATAAATGTATTTTACACTAGAGTGACATTACCAAAAATAAACATACAACAAAACATTGTTTATGGTTGCTTTACTGCAACAACAACTCATCAGAAGTGCTAATAACTGTTATTAGCACTTCTGATGAGTTTTTGTCTACTTCTACAATATCTGTTATTAAATAACAGATATTGTAGAAGTAGACATCATTGTTTACATTCAGAGCAGCCAGCTTTGAAACAAACTTGTGAGAGGTGAGAATGCTCCGATTTTCAGGATCGGAAATCCGACCACGAGGGGCGTTCCAGTACAAATTCCAACAAGGAACTCCCAGTACAAATGGAACTCCTGCACGTAAGGGTTTGCATCGACTTACATCTTTTTAACAAATGGGGGAATGGGGAGTGACGTATGCCGTAAAGCAAGTCAGCACATTTGTAGTTTTTTGTGTGACTGGGTTCCTGCCAACCTCCTCAAAGTTGCTAAGTGCCATTAAAAGCAATACAGAACCCATCAGGCCATGACAAAGGTGTGATTCAACTAGTTGTAAGTCCATGTAGCTTCCCCAGTCATGAAAATATTTTATGAAGGTTGAAAAGTTACTTAGTGCTGCTTTATAAAGGCTAAACACATTCATACATACAGTTAAAAACAAATCTGTGTTATTATTAATTAGTATTAACATATATTTGTGTTAAATTGTTTTGCTAAATTTTTTAATTGTTGCTGTACTTTGTCGAGAATTTTTCAAGTTTCATGAGTTTCTTCTCCAATCCTTTTTCTTTATTAAAAACGCATTGCAACAAAAATATAGCATCTTTTTCAGGTATTATTGGAAACTGTACACGTGTTTGAAGACTCTTTACTTCTGTTGCTCGATGTCTGTGGCGAACAGTGAAAGCTGCAGCGAGCCTGATTTCACATTTAGGCTGGCGCAGCAGCGCAAAGTTTCTCTTCCTAATGTTTGCACATTGCACATATTGTAAATCGCTGTCCGCAGGTATATCTCGGATATATTAAAATACAACCGCATCGCAGACTGCCTCCGCTCCAGAAAATCCGCGCGTATTGCTTACGTCATCACAACATCCTGTTTCGGCATTGCCGTTTCGGTGATCAAAGTATTTTTTTCCGCGGCCAAATCTTCGGTTCATCACGAGTCAATAGTGCGCAAACAATAGGCTATACATCCCTTCATATTGTAATGACCTGTTGGTATTAATGTTTATGTGTATGTGTTATTAATGTTCAGAGTTCCCATGATCATGAACATACTGTGCCTGAAAGTGGATTGGCAGAAAATGAGGAAGTGTAATGTGTCTGGGAGCGAAGCACGGAGACGGATGTGTGTGCACGGGAGGGAATAGCTATTGGTACTGTGTAGGGATGATGTTCAAAACCGGTTCTCCCGGTTGTTCGATAAGAAAAGAACCGTTCGATAAGAAAAGAACCGATTCCATGGACTCGAATCCCTTTTTGAGAACCGGTTCCCGTTATCGAGGCCACTATAGTAAAGAAAAAGAGTTGGTTCTTTATTCTAATCCCTGGGAACGAATCCCGTCCCACAGGAAATGCCCTGTGACACGTCCTAGGAAATGACGTAGCTCAGTCATTACGCGGCAGATACAGAAGCAGCAACAACAATGGACCGGAAAAAACGCCTCAAGGCATGGCTTCATTTTCCAAAAAAATACAACGAGGAAACGGCTATCTGCAATTATTGCCAGGCTTTGCTCTCATGTAAGGGGGGAAGTACCACAAGCATGATGAAACATGTTCAGGCCGTACATAACCTGAAGGTTTGAGAAAGGTGTCGTGGAGAAGCAGTGACAGAGATGACGAAGCAAACCCCTCTTCCTCTGCTTCAACCTGCAGCGCCAATTCCAGTGATAGTGCTGGTGAGTAACTAACGTTAACTGTTGCCGGTTAATTTCCATTTCTGCTCACTCGTAGCCTTTAGGCTAAAATAACGTTACCTCTTATGTCAACGAGGACTGCAGTAATGTTAGCTGGACTAACGCTACCTAAGCATAGTCAGTGGCTAACGGTAACGGTAACGTTAGCCTTTTTGTTTGTGTCTGATAACGTTATCGGTATCTTGTAGCCTACACCACTCCAGAGTTTGCAGGTCTGTCTAATAAACCAGTGCTTTCTTTCTTTCTTTAGTTTATTTCGTACATGAACACACTTACAGCATAACACATCACAGTTTCATATCATTTCACTTTACATCATGTCCGAAAAGGAGTAGGAAGAAGTAAAGCTTATTTAATCCTACCCCTTTCCCACTTCAGAGCATTTACAAATATATACATCATTTACTGATCTTTTTATAATAAAATAACATCTGTGAATTAGTATATACAACAGTTTTGTAATATGTAATTAATTAATTCATTATTAATATACTGAGATGAAGAATATCTTATTTTCAATAAGGTTGAAAGTATTTCTCATAATTCTTCTTTGTACTTTGTATGCACTATTAATTTGAACAACCTCTTAAAGTGGATCATATCAGTACAATGTTTAACTTCATTACTTAATCCAGTCCATCATTTAATTCCACATACTAATGCTGAAGACTTAATAACAGACACCCTAGTCTTCACATTCAGCTAATTTACCCCCTAATTCTATGCTGTCTGTCCCTCATTTTCCCTACAGGACAAGGACGTGCAGTCATTCCTGGAGGAGGCCACACTGATGGACCCCAGAAGGATGTTCCAGTAGCAGCAGAAGTGCACCTTTTGGAGAGCTGTATTATTTTCAGTTTCGTGCCCAAGGGACTGATTTTATTTAACACTATATTATTATTTATACACCTATAATGATCACAGAGACAGGTTGTTTTTGTGTTACTGTATATATTTGTTTTTCTGAAAAATCCCACTTAATATACTTTGGGTAACAACAGTCAATATTTATTTATTTTATTTTATTTTTTTAGGAGGGTAACAACAGTCAATATTTATTTATTTTATTTATTTATTTTCTTATAAATTAAAAGTGAGCTTTTGTTCAACCAAATATTGTGTGTTTTTTTCCATACAACAACTTATCTGGATTTGATAAGAGAATCGACAAGGAATCGGTTCGATAAGAGGATTCGATAAAGGGCTCGAACTCGATAATTTATTATCAAACATCATCCCTAGTACTGTGCCTGTTGTAAGATTGTCAATAAAAGTTTTAAAAAAGTGTTAAACTTTGTGTGACTTCTTCTGGACGCTACAATTCATTATATTATTTTAATTTGTTTTCAAATTAAAAAAAAACCTCATTTTTAAGCTGTGGCGGCTTTTATTTTTGCTGCGGCGGTCCGCCACGGGCTACCACAATTAATTACATGTGAGGGAAACTTTGGTATCACTTGGTGGCAACAAGGCTAGCTCATATCTTTATTACACTTATTGTCAGCCATTTTCTAAAAGTTTGTCTCGAATGCTTTGAGGTTGAACCGCTTAAACTCTAAGCTGGACATTTCTTACTTCCCAGCAGTCTCAAATGCAGGATATGTCCTAAACGGTTCCAACATAAGCAAGCCTTTCCAACCACATACTGCAGAAAAATCTGTTTTTGGTGTGGTCCTGACTTTTGATGGCACTCTCCACAACCCCCTTCAAACACCTTGTAAGCCAAAGTCTTTTATGCCAATGTGGGGCGTTTCTGAAAATCCAAAGTAGCCTACAATTGAGATGTCAAACATTTAATACCACAGTCCACCTGTAAGCATGATGGCTGTTTGCTGTGCATGCAAAGTAGGCAGCTTTAGCCAGCATCATAAGCTGTCAGGCAAGTGGAGAGAACTGTTTTGGTTATACATACCAGACAAAATGTTAAACATCTGTTTAGTTAACTTGCACTGGTGCGTGCCAATTGAAAACTTTACCTCGTGTTTGCCGGCACCAGCTGTCCATGAAGACACAACCGTTTACAGTTGCTGCACCTTTTAGATCAGAACAACAGTCACACAACAACTGTTTAAGTGACTCAACCAAACTTACATTTATGTTGGAGGTCATGTTGTTGTCAATCATCAGGATAACACAAGCTAGAATGGTAAATTGAAAACAAAGTTGTTTCTTTGTGTGATCTTCTTTGTCATCAGCACATTTGGACTATATGGTGAAGCTGCAGATGCAGACACACCTCCTCCTACTGATGCAGGTGTCCTTAAAGGCCTACTGAAACCCACTACTACCGACCACGCAGTCTGATAGTTTATATATCAATGATGAAATCTTAACATTGCAACACATGCCAATACGGCCGGGTTAACTTATAAAGTGACATTTAAAATTTCCCAGGAAATATCCGGCTGAAACGTCGCGGTATGATGACGTATGCGTGTGACGAAGTCAGTTTAACGGAAGTTATGGTACCCCGTAGAATCCTATACAAAAAGCTCTGTTTTCATTTCATAATTCCACAGTATTCTGGACATCTTTTGCAATTTGTTTAATGAACAATGAAGGCTGCAAAGAAGACGGTTGTAGGTGGGATCGGTGTATTAGCAGCGGACTACAGCAACACAACCAGGAGGACTTTGTCGGAGAGCAGACGCGCTAGCCGGCGACCTCACCTTGACTTCCTACGTCTCCGGGCCGCCAAACGCATCGGGTGAAGTCCTTCGTCCTTCCGCCGATCGCTGGAACGCAGGTGAGCACGGGTGTTGATGAGCAGATGAGGGCTGGCTGGCGTAGGTCGAGAGCTAATGTTTTTAGCATAGCTCTGTGCGGTCCGGTTGCTAAGTTGCTAAGTTAGCTTCAATGGCGTCGTTAGCACAGCATTGTTAACCTTCGCCAGCCTGGAAAGCATTAACCGTGTATTTACATGTCCACGGTTTAATAGTATTGTTGATTTTCTATCTATCCTTCCAGTCAGGGGTTTATTTTTTTTGTTTCTATATGCAGTTAAAGCACGATGCTATCACGTTAGCTTGTAGCTAAAGCGTTTCGCCGATGTATTGTCGTGGAGATAAAAGGCACTGAATGTCCATTTCGCGTTCTCGACTCTCATTTTAAAGAGGATATAGTATCCGAGGTGGTTTAAAATACAAATCCGTGATCCACAATAGAAAAAGGAGAGAGTGTGAAATCCAATGAGCCAGCTTGTACCTAAGTTACGGTCAGAGCGAAAAAAAATATGTATTTCACTGCATTCTAGTCCGTCACTCTAACGTTCCTCGTCCACGAATCTTTCATCCTCGCTCAAATTAATGGGGTAATGGTCCGAATCGCTCTAGCTGCGTTGAAAACAATAGGAAAATATGAGGGAGTGAACAACTGACAACGTCACGCTACTTCCGGTAGGGGCAAGGTTTTTTTTTATCAGAGACCAAAAGTTGCGAACTTTATCGACGTTGTTCTATACTAAATCCTTTCAGCAAAAATATGGCAATATCGCAAAATGATCAAGTATGACACATAGAATGGATCTGCTATTCCCGTTTAAATAAAAACATTTCATTTCAGTAGGCCTTTAAGTCCGCTTGGACACTTTATGCATCAGACACACCAAATGTCCACCAGCTGTCTGGCAGCTAGCTCAGCACCAGGCATTGTAACAAGGACTGGTGCATTATAAAAACCAACAATTCATGAGGAACTGATACAGTCACTGTTTCAAAAGAATAACAGAGTAGACCTCAAGGCCTCCTCAGCTAAAATAGGTTGTAAACCACACTATAAACATAACTGTATACGGTACAAAAACTAGACAAGTGTGCTATTCCCTTATGGAATAACAGAATAATTGGGGAGTCAACAAGAAATACATTACAGTGTATCATCGCACTCAAAAACTCCAAAGCAAATATGCCTCCTAAGGCTAGAGAGTACTATATAGAATCTGATTGGTCCCTTAAGAGGATGACATAAGAACAATCAGATTAAATGCTTTGTAAGCGCTATCTTCTGGTAATACAATGACATCAACGACACAATCACTGCTTTTCTGTCAATGACCTCATCTTTTATCTTCTTGCGGGGAAAAAGCCAATCTTTCAGAGATGATGTGAAGACAAGTAGCAGTTCAAATATCTACATTTACTTGCCCTTCTGTCAACACAACATTGACGGTGTAAAATTATAGCTTTAATTGTGATTAATTAACAACATTAAGGGTTAAGGGGGGAGGAGTATATTTCTAGCTAGAATTCACTGAAAGTATTTCTTATATATATATATATAAATAAAATAAATACTTGACTTTCAGTGAATTCTAGCTATATATATATATATATATATATATATATATATATATATATATATATATATATATATATATATAAATAAAATAAATACTTGAATTTCAGTGTTCATTTATTTACACATATACTCACATAACACTCCTCTCTACTCATTGTTGTATTTGAAAGTGCAATGCTTTGCAGCCAGTAGCACAGCCTTTGAAAGAGCATAGGTATGTGCAGTGTAATATTCTGGGTTGGAGTCAATAACCCGGCGAGGTGACGAGGTTACGTCTCTTTACTTCATACTTCAGAACTGACTCCCACACTTGCATTAAATATGTGCTATTTGGATTTACACTGCATGAAAACATTTTTTGAAAATAATTTTACCTTTGCAACCTCATTATACTATTGGCTAAGTTTTATATTCATAAATGTAAGTTTCTCAATACCCGACCAGTTTTTTGTGCCTTTAAAAAATATTTAGAACTCTACATTAAAACACTTTCTACCTCTAACAACCAAAAAGCTGTGAAAACGATGATGCTGTGTTCAAAATGTAAGTTATTTATTGAAATTGAGTGAGCCTATGGCTTTGCACTTTGTTTATTATATATATATATATATATATATATATATATATATATATATATATATATATATATATATATATATATATATATATTGTATTCTATTTTAGTTACTTTGAATTTACAACCCCCTGGCGATGCTTTGTACTGTTTTTGTACTGTTTTGTTCTGTTTTTGTATTTACTTTGATTATTATTTTCAACTGTTTTGTAAATGTTGAAATGTATAAATAAAGGTTTATAAAAAAAAATACAAAAAAATAATACAAAAAAAAGACTCCCACACTTGCCGTCAGGGTGCGCAATACAACGTAAACCGTTGGCCAACCATAAAGTAACCACAGAACACTATACGGTATAGTGTTCTGTGGTTACTTTTTGGTTGGCCAAGCAGACGTGACGACAGGCTGTCCTCACTCAGGTCCGCACGGACCTGGAGGAGGCGTAACTTAAGTCCGGCTGGAAATCGGGAGAATTTCGGGAGAATGGTTGTCCCGGGAGATTTTCGGGAGAGGCACTGAAATTCGGGAGTCTCCCGGAAAAATCGGGAGGGTTGGCAAGTATAGGTGGGGGTGAAATGCTAAAATAATTTTCCCATCGCCAGAGTTGACTATGGGATGTGAGACCTGATACTGTGGACCTTGAACATTCTATTGTGTGGACACAGAACAATTGCCAAAACAACACGGAGGAACCTGTCGCTCTATCTGTCTGCAGGACTGTCTGAAAGGCTCAGAACACAATTAAGTAATTCTGGTTTGAATGTGCAAAACAAAACTGCTGACTGGTAACAAACATAAACTAGTTCACTGATTTCTATGAAACTTTGCTGAGGGGACAATGCAAAGATAATCAATGTTTTGATTGTCACTGAGAGAGAAGTATTAACTGACTGTGCAGGCGTACCCAAGGATGTGGCCAAATACTACAATTGTGTCTCTTGCTATGATAGTTTGTATTGTAGCATGTGCAGACTCCCTGGATACTCATTAGTTCCTCATTATCTTGCAGTAAAAGGAGCGACCAGCTAGTCTCTTGAGCGTTGCCAGATGGGTGGGAGTGTCTTTACACATCCTTAACTCCCTTTAGAATGTGCATTCCATCGGTATGCTGCATGGCATTTAGCCAGGTTCCAGTATATTACCTCAGTAACGGGAATGTTTTCATCCCTGTATGTAAGGACAGACATTCGCCAAATTTTTAAGCAGGCACTAACATTTTTTACTTCTGGTAGAACACTTACTGTATATGATTAATACTGTTTAAAATAGCAAAGTGGTGGAAATACTCAGCACCTTTCCATCAATACTGACCATTACATCACAAGATGCAAGCATATACAGTAGATAGTAGATAATTAATATCCAGCAGGCATCAACACACACACTTACACACACTAGATCCATAGCAACAGGCAGAAACCACTCAAAACATTTCTATTACTACTAATCAGTGTTGGGCGGTAGCTCGTTACATGTAGCGAAACTACGTAACTTAACTACACTTCCCAGTAGCTTGGCAGTAGCTTTACCACTTTTTAAACGAGTAGCTTAGCTATTTGTAGACCCATGTAGCGGGTAGCTTAGCTACAAAGCGAAGAGAAATGAACTAGTGCAACTAGGCAGGGAGACAAAAATACACACGCACACACACATATAGGTATATAGGCCTGGGCGATATGGCCTAAACATAAAATCACCAATTTTTTTCAAAAAATTTGATTTTTTCCCCCTACTTTTTAAAGGAAACCATCGAATACAACAGACAGACATAATTCAAAACAAGTTTTTCTTTTATTAGATCAAAAATTAGTACACTGCATACACTGCATCTTCCTCTTAGCAAAATTCTGATTTGTATAATGTTGTTCTTTTTAAATCAGATATAAATTGTACATTTTATGGAAAAATTTTCAAATAATTAAATTAAGAGCTTTCCTTAGCTTAGCATTTGTATTAGCTATGTTTTGCAATAATCATTTTTGTTTCATCAGACCACAGAACTTTCCTCCAGAAGGTCTTATCTTTGTCCATGTGGTGTCAGATGAAACAAAAATTGAGCTGTTTGGCCACAATACCCAGCAGCATGTTTGGAGGAGAAAAGGTGACACCATACCAGTGTTTCCCATAAACTGCCAAGATACCTGTGGTGGTGGGGGCGTGGCTATGGGCGTGGTCACATGACATCATCGAGTAATTTGCATAATTTACTACAATGATATGATTTTCTCTAAAAAGGCTCAAAAAATGTATACTTACTAATTAATAATAACAGTTTTGTTTTAAACGTCCATCCATCCATCCATCCATCCATTTTACATTATGAATACACAAAAGATAACTACTACAGTATCAAATTAGTATTAGTATCTGAAGCACCGTCTCCACGTGTCTTTATTGACAACAGGGTTATAACCTGGACACGTTAGCTCGTCGGTATGGTAACAGGTGACTGTTACTGCGTGTGTCTGCCCCGGCCCCCGAGTCAAACAGCGGTTAATGAAGCAGCGTCAGGCTGCTCACCATCAGTGAAACGCTTGGTGAAATCGCGGATTAACGTTAAATATATTACGAGCCGCGAGCGATGCAGCTATAACCTATCTCACCTGGTAGAGCACCTGCTGCGGCGACCCAGTTCGATCCCACCTGACAGTCGCTCTGCTCCGCGTCAATCCCCCCTCCTACCCTCTTTCCCCCTCCCCCGTGTCTCTCCAGCTGTCCTTTCAAAATAAATGCATTCAAATCCCGAAAATAAAACTTAAGAAAATCCGAGTCGTGGCGGACGTAATTCTTTCGTGACGGGCCGCCACAAATAAATGAATGTGTGGGAAACACTGCCATATCTACCTACCTAGCATGGTGGTGGTAGTATTATACTCTGGGCCTGTTTTGCTGCCAATGGAACTGGTGCTTTACAGAGAGTAAATGGGACAATGAAAAAAGGAGGATTACCTCCAAATTCTTCAGGACAACCTAAAATCATCAGCCCGGGGGTTGGGTCTAGGGCGCAGTTGGGTGTTCCAACAGGACAATGACCCCAAACACAAGTCAAAAGTGATAAAGGTATGGCTAATTCAGGCTACAAATAAGGTTTTAGAATGGCCTTCCCAAAGTCCTGACTTAAACGTTTGGACAATGCTGAAGAAACAAGTCCATGTCAGAAAACCAACAAATTTAGCTGAACTGCATTTGTCAAGAGGAGTGGTCAAAATTTCAACCAGAATCTTGCCAGAAGCTTGTGGATGGCTACCAAAAGTGCCTTATTGCAGTGAAACTTGCCAAGGGACATATAACCAAATATTAACATTGCTGTATGTATACTTTTGACCCAGCAGATTTGGTCACATATTCATCCAGCCATCCATCCATCCATCCATCTTCTACCGCTTGTCCCTTTTGGGGTCGTGGGGGGCGCTGGGGCCCATCTCAGCTGCATTCGGGCGGAAGGCGGAGTACACCCTGGACAAGTCGCCACCTCCTCGCAGGGCCAACACAGATAGACAGACAACATTCACACTCACATTCACACACTAGGGCCAATTTTGGTGTTGCCAATCAACCTATCCCCAAGTGTATGTTTTTGGCTGTGGGAGGAGGCCGGAGTACACGGAGGGAACCCACGCAGTCAAGGGGAGAACATGCAAACTCCACACAGAAAGATCCCGAGCCCGGGATTGAACTCAGGACTACTCAGGACCTTCGCATTGTGAGGCACATGCACTAACCCCTGTTCCAGCGTGCTGCCAGTCACATATTCAGTAGACCCATAATAAATTCATTAAAGAACCAAACTTCATGAATGTTTTTTGTGACCAACACGTATGAGCTCCAATCACTTTATCACAAAAAAAAAAAAAGAGTTGTAGAAATGATTGGAAACACAAGACAGCTTTACAGGTAATGTAAACTTTTGACCACAACTGTATATATATATATATATATATATATATATATATATATACTGTATGTATATATATACGTATATATATTAGGGCTGGGCGATATATCGATATACTCGATATATCGCGGGTTTGTCTCTGTGCGATATAGAAAATGACTATATCGTGATATTCGAGTATACGTTCTCACGCAGTTGCTTTTAGCTGCAGGCATTACACTACAGGCTCTTCCCACTCTTTCTTGTATGTCCTTCTCACAGACAACAAGCGCACCTTCTTACATACGTCACATACGTATACGCCCTCGCGCAGCAGAGAGGTAGCAGCATGGCTATAGTTAGCTGTGGTGCCTAACCCTAACCCTAACCCTAACCCTTAATACGAGAGAAAGAAGGTGCGAATCTGGTAACAAATGAAGGAAGAATTAATTCCCAAGAAAAACAGCAGGGGGTCCATCGTCTGGCGGTGGTTTGGCTTCAAGTGGGAATACCGTATTTCCTTGAATTGGCGCAGGGAATATAGTATTCGCACGTCTAGAATTACTGCCGGGTCAAACTCGTTTCTCAAAATAATTAACGCATGCTTGGCCTTATCGCCGGTTTATTATTGAAGCTGGATCAAATTCGTTTCGCAAAATATTAATTTTATTATCGCATGTCTATAATTTTCGCCGGGTCAAACTCGTTTCGCAAAATATTTAGCATATGGCTAGAACTTCCACCGGGTCAAATTCGTTACGTCACGAGTGACGCATCTGTCCTCCTTTTCAAAATGGAGGAAGCTGATTTCAGTAGTTTACAATCGCACAAAGGAAAAAAGATAAAGAGCTTTTCAGTAGGATTTAAGGTCCAAGCTATTGAATACCGGTACAGTATGCTAAAGAGAACAGTAAGCAGCTATGTTTTATTAATATACCGTAGCTGCGTGTGTGAAATACTGTATAAGTCATTAAATCACTCCCGCCTCCTGGTGGTAGAGGGCGCTGCCGCGCTAGTGATCCTTCTTGCGACTTCCTGTACTGCAGAAGAAGTGAACACACGCAGCAAGAGATTTATTTTTTCCCTCTGCCTGAACTTCTAACATGGAGGATCACATACAGGTATCTAAAATAAAACAGTTTTCTAAACTGGACTTTCAATCGAAGCAGGAGGTAATAATTAAAGGAATATCTCCATCGAAACAGAGACTTTTAAAACTGAAGAAAGAAAATAAGGAAGACTTCTATAAACAAGTTATCGATGCTTTTGGTCAGAAGGAGCTGCAAATGGACTCCATTTATAAGTACAGGTAAGACCATAATAACGTTTTTTTTAATTAAATGTGCTTTTCATGATGGTATGCTTACATGACACTCAAAGCGCACGCCTAAATTTTATGGATTCCTTTTGGTAAACGCCGGAGTGAGAAGAGGTTTTAAAATAATTACCGCATGCACGGCCATCCCGCCGGTTTCCGGTAAACGCAGGTGTGACAGGAGGTTTTAAATTAATTAACGCCCCTGCGGCTATTCAAGGAAATACGGTATGTCGAACAGACAACCATAATTTGTCAAGTGTGGGGAAAAAGCATTGCTACAAAAATTAGCATTACTGCTAATATGTAGATATCATTTGAAAAGTCACCTGCTAGAGAATGAAGAGTGCTTACTCCGCATGTCAACATCTCTGTTCGGTGCCACACGCCCACACCATCAAAATGCAGAGGCAAACATTTCCAGATCAACACCGTATGTAGATTAACTACGATCAAAGTATTGGACAGGACGTCGAAAATGTGTAATGAAGTTGTACTTTATATAAGAAAAAAATGCCATACAAAACGATCCTTATATCTTGTTATCTGTCATTCATTTACCCGAAGGCTGTTTTTGGCTGTTTTCGAAGTGGGGCTGTTGAGTTTGGCAATCGCCTTGTGCAAAGCTAGTACAACTTTTTGTACTTTTGTGCTTTTTTGGCTTCGCTGTGTCACTGTGCCGTGACACTTTGTAGCTTGTGTCGATCGGTGCTGCGAGCTAGCACACCGGAGCCGGCTAGCATTACCGGCCTGAGATACGGAGGTGGATTTTTCCTTCTGTTGCTGGATGCGTCGGCAGATAGACCGTGATGCCTGCACCGAGGAAAAGCCCCACATCGGAGGAGTTCGAGGAGATGAGGCTCACACTCCTTTCCCTGTGCGGTGACGTGACTGCGGTGAGGGAGCACCAGGAGCAGCTTTTGGGTCTACTGAAGGAGGTGAAACAATTACGCCTCCAGAACGTGGAAAAAGATCGGCGCATTGTGGACCTGGAGCAGCGAGTGGACGAGCTGGAGCAATATTCCCGCATGAACGATGTGGTCATCACCGGCATCAAAATCAAGCCACGCAACTACGCGCGTGCGGTGGCCGCGGACAGCGGGGAGCCCAGCGTGCAGGAGGCACAGTCGGTGGAGCAGCAGGTGGCCTCCTATCTCCAAAGCAGGGGGATAGAGATGGACCTGGAGCACATCGAGGCTTGTCACCCACTGCCCATGAGGAACCAGAGACCACCCGCTGTCATCATGAGATTCGCAAACAGAAAGAAGAAGATCGCACTATTAAGGCAAGGACGCAAACTCAAAGGAACAGATGTTTTCATCAATGAACACTTGACCAAGAAAAATGCTGACATCGCAAGGGTCGCACGACAACTTAAAAGGCAAAGCAAGATTCAACAAACCTGGGTAACGAACTGTAAGATCTTCATCAAACTAAATGGGACGCCGGAGGAAGCAAAAGTCTTGGTGATAAGGAAAATAGAAGATCTTGATAAGTATTGACATTGATGCAGTACTTGGTATCAATGTAGCTTGTGACTTTTACATCATCTCAATGCTACCCACACCAAGAACACAGACCACACCAAGTATTAATATGGACATGTTACAGAAGATCCTCCAACATCAACAAAAAGAACTGGACATGTGTGAGTATCAAGAGCACACCACAACAGAGACTGATATGGACATAGACCCTGATAATAATTTTTTCTCTGCGATTGTTAAAAACTGTAATTATTTTACCCGCGAACAATATAAAAACAGTGTAAAATCAGAAGATAGTCTATCTATAATACATTTCAATAGTCGAAGCATGTACACTAACTTTGAGGCTATCAAGGATTACTTGAAATAATTTAGTCATCCATTTACCATTGTTGCAATTACTGAAACCTGGTTCAACAGTGATAAAGGTATTGATTTTAGTCTGAATGACTATGAATTAACATACATAAACAGAATAAATAAAATAGGAGGAGGGGTCGCATTGTACATTCATAAATCTGTTACATTTAAAGTTTTAACAAACATGACCATAGCAGTCGATGGATTATTTGAATGTTTAACAGTGGAAATCCTAAATGACAAAAAGACAAATATCTTCATGAGCTGTGTATACCGGGCACCTGGTTCAAGCATAGAAACTTTCAATGAGTGGATGGGTAAACTATTTTCCTCTGTGAACCAAAAAAACATATTTATCTGTGGTGATTTTAACATTGATTTGTTAAACTCAACCAAGCAAAAACATGTTGATGACTTCATTGACACTATGTACAGCCTGTCTCTGTATCCAACCATAACCAAACCAAGCAGAATAACAACACATAGTGCCACAATCATTGACAACATTTTTACAAACATTATGGGAAATCAAGTCACCAGTGGCCTATTTATATGTGATATCACTGACCATTTACCTGTTTTTACTTTATATGACTGTCATCTCAAGAAAACCAAAGACACTATGGCAAAAATCTCTAAACGAATAACAACTGAGGAAACAATCTGTGCCCTAAACAATAGTTTAGCAGTTCAGGATTGGACTTCAGTATACAAAGAACCTAATGTGGACAGTGCTTATTGTAATTTTTTAGACATCTTTACTTCCCTGCATAATAAACATTCCCCCGTAAAAGAATATTTTATAAAAGGAAAAAATAAAAATAGCCCTTGGATCACAAAAGGGATAATTAATGCCTGTAAAAAGAAAAACAATCTCTACAAACTTTTCATCAAAATAAAAACAAAAGAAGTCGAACAACGATACAAGAAGTACAAAAATAAATTAACTGATATTATAAGAACAAGCAAACGGTTATATTATCAAACAAAACTATATGAAAACAAAAATAATATAAAAGGAACTTGGGATGTTTTGAATAGTCTAATAAAACAAGGATATTCCAAGTTGACATATCCTGATTACTTTATTGATGAAAACGGTGAAGATTATAATATGAGT
Source organism: Entelurus aequoreus (assembly GCF_033978785.1). Taxonomy (NCBI): domain Eukaryota; kingdom Metazoa; phylum Chordata; class Actinopteri; order Syngnathiformes; family Syngnathidae; genus Entelurus; species Entelurus aequoreus. The sequence continues at coordinate 52,937,459 of NC_084732.1, forward strand.
AATGTAGTAAACAAGTTCAATAGTTTTTTTGTAAATGTTGGTCCTAAATTGGCTGTTGATATCCCAGACAATGGAGTTACAAAATCAACTATTGAACAGAATTCTTCGTCATTCTTCCTCTCAGCTACAAATGAGCAGGAAGTGACAAACATTGTGCGGAAGTGTAAAAGTAAGTGCTCCACTGACTGCCATGATATCAACATGATATTGGTTCAAAAGGTTATCCTGAATATTGTAAAACCATTAACTTATATATGTAATTTATCATTCCAGACTGGCTGCTTTCCAAGTCAAATGAAAATCGCTAAAGTAACTCCGCTCTTCAAAAGTGACAGCAAACACGCTTTCACCAATTACAGACCTCAGTTCTCAAAAATCTTAGAGAAACTATTTAACTCTCGACTTGAATCTTATAATCAATGACGGTCAGTATGGCTTTAGGTCCAAAAGAACAACTTCAATGGCAATAACTGAAGCTATTGAGGAAAATACTAATGCACTGGAGCATAAAAGATATGCAGTTGGTATTTTTATTGACCTAAAGAAAGCATTTGATACCATTAATCATTCAATTCTACTAGATAAAATGGGAAGATATGGAATTAGGGGGCTGGCTGGTGACTGGTTAAAAAGTTATTTAACAGGGAGGGTACCGTTTGTTAAAATGGGTACATTTTTATCTGATACTCTTGGCATTGCTTGTGGTGTCCCCCAAGGGTCCGTGTTGGGGCCAAAACTGTTTAATGTATATATTAATGATATGTTTAATACATCCAAAATACTGAAATTTATACTTTTTGCAGACGACACAAATTTATTCTACAGTAGTGATGACTATAATGAGCTCATAAATACAGTAAACACAGAACTAAACGGATGGACACAAATAAATTATCTTTGAATATAAATAAAACTAAGATAGTAATGTTCGGAAATCGCAACATAACGTCTGAACAGAAAATAAGTATTGATGGTACCCAAATTGAAATCGTAAATGAGAATACATTTTTGGGAGTAATAATTGATAGTAAACTATCATGGAAACCTCATGTCAGACACATTAAAACAAAAATCTCCAAAAGCCTCTCAATTATAAACAAAGCAAAACTATACCTCAATGAAAATGCACTCCGTACTCTATACTGCACCTTGGTACTGCCATACCTTACATACTTTGTTGAAGTATGGGGGAATACTTACCAAAACACAATTCATCCTCTGATCATATTATAGAAAAGAGCAGTACGGTTCATTCACAACGTTGGTTATTTAGAACATACTCATAATCTGTTTATGCAATCAAAGTTGCTCAAATTTGATGACCTTGTTAAATATAATACATTAATAATCTTATATAAAGCTTTTAACAAATTATTGCCACCTAATCTACAACGTTTTTTTATAAGACGAGTGCAAGCTCATAACTTGAGAGGCTTTGGATATTTCTTATTGCCGAGAGCTCAAACCACTCGTAAACGTTTTTGTGTGTCTGTATGCGGAGTAAAACTATGGGACCAACTGGACTTACAACACAAGCAATGCCAAACTATTAATCGATTTAAACTATTATACAAACATGGGGTCTGGTTCAAATATAGAGATGAGGGTCTTTAATTTGACCTGCTGCTATACTCTGTCTCAAAGTGTTAACATGTGCTCAATGTTTCCTTACCATTATTGCTATGTTGTCTATTACCATTATTGCTGTGATGTCTATTACCATTGTTGGTATATTCATTATTCCTACATTGTTGATACAAATGATTGTTACAGTGTAATAATTATTGTTACCTGTGGTAATGCCACTATGATACAACATCTGTATTATAATCCTTGAACAAAGTGAGAGTGAAACTCATGTGAATAATCACTGAATGGAGAACTGGGGGTGGGATTAAATAAATTATCTTCTTCCCACTCCCTTTCAGGCAAAACTGGACAATAATGCACTATATTAATTTATATTATTATGTTTTGTCAACTTGTACGTCTTTGTCATTGCCTGAAATAAATAAATAAATGAAAAAAAAAAAAAAAAGGCTTGTAATCCTCAATCTTAACAACCACAATGCACCTGCTCCCGGTCTTTTTAACATCCGGTTTGCCGCAATGAATTGTGGAACATGCAGTATTTTAGTTAACCCTTTGTTAGGCTATGAAGTAGAAAACAACTCAATTCAATGTCAGTGTTTCTCAAATAATCAATATCAAATACATGTATAAATCAAATCAATTCTCTTTTAACTCTTTTTAGCTGTAAATAATAATAGATCAATTTATCAGCAATTAAATCAAGCATGCAAATTATGAATGATCATCACACATGAACTATACAACCCATAAGTTACAACACCGTATGAAAAAAATAGTCAACAAAAGGAGACAACGTCCACAGGAACCTACCACATAACGAAGGACATACAGTCATACACAATTTGATTTCCTATTATGTAGCTAATTTTTATTTGACACTTATTGAAATATCTTGTGTGACATCATGCACAAAAGTGCACTTTATTTGTTTTAAACTATTGTAGTGGCGTTCTGTACAAAAAGTGCACTTTAATTTAGTGTTGTTATATGTCATCTTAGTGACATCATGCACAAAAGTGCACTAATAGCTTTAGCTTGTTTTAAAATGTCTCTGACAATTTTGCACTTTCTGTTTTGGAAATGACATGAATGTTTGTGCCACTGCTTAATAACTGTTTAATAAATACTGTGTTGGTCAATTGACTTAGTTGTGATTTCCCTCTCTGCATGAAAGTTTAAAATGAGCATATATTAATGCAGTATGAACAAGAATGTTTTAATGTAGACACATAGAATCATCATACTGCTGTGATTATATGTATCAAGTGTTCATTCAAGGCTAAGGCAAAATATCGAGATATATATTGTGTATCGCGATATGGCCTAAAAATATCGATATATTAAAAAAAGGCCATATCGCCCAGCCCTTTTATATATATATATATATATATATATATATATATATATATATATATATATATATATATATATATATATATATATATATATATATATATATATATATATATATATATATATATATATGTAACATGCAAACTCCACACACAGATGCTCATACGGACTTTTGAACCAGTGTCTCCTTGACTGTGAGGCATATGTGCAAACCACTATGTTGCTATGCTAAAACAAAAAGTTTAAATGAGTTAAGTGTATGCTAACTGCCCTTGCCTAAAATGCCAACTGAAATAAAATGTAATAAGGTTCTGGCCCAACATGTTTGAAATCATGACAACAATAAGGTAATTGTTGAGTTACAAAATCAAGCATAACCATAGCTACTGTATAGTTTTGAAGAAAGGAGGACTACATCTCACATTAACCTCTTATTGAGACACAGATTAAATAAAACACAATGTATACCTACATAAAATTTTATGTCCACAAGAATCATGGTGTTTTTCAATCAATCAATCAATCAATGTTTATTTGTATAGCCCTAAATCACAAGTGTCTCAAAGGGCTGTACAAGCCACAACGACATCCTCGGTACAGAGCCCACATAGGGGCAAGGAAAACTCACCCCAGTGGGACGTCAATGTGAATGACTATGAGAAACCTTGGAGAGGACCGCATATGTGGGTAACACCCCCCGCCCCTCTAGGGGAGACCGAAAGCAATGGATGTCGAGTGGGTCTGACATAATATTGTGAAAGTCCAACACATCAGCGAAAGTCCAGTCCATAGTGGGGCCAGCAGGAACCATCCCGAGTGGAGACGGGTCAGCAGCGTAGAGATGTCCCCATCTGATGGACAGGCTAGCGGTCCACCCCGGGTTGGGAGCAGAGTAGAAAAGAAAAGAAAAGGCAGATCAACTGGTCTAAAAAGGGAGTCTATTTAAAGGCTAGAGTATACAAATGAGTTTTAAGATGGGACTTAAATGCTTCTACTGAGGTAGCATCTCTAACTGTTACCGGGAGGGCATTCCATAGTATTGGAGCCCGAATAGAAAACGCTCTATAGCCCGCAGACTTTTTTTGGGCTCTGGGAATCACTAATAAGCCGGAGTTCTTTGAACGCAGATTTCTTGCCGGCACATATGGTACAATACAATCGTCAAGATAGGCAGGAGCTTGACCGTGTAGTATTTTATACGTAAGTAGTAAAACCTTAAAGTCGCATCTTAGGTGCACAGGAAGCCAGTGCAAGTGAGCCACTATAGGCGTAATATGATCAAACTTTCTTGTTTTTGTCAAAAGTCTAGCAGCCGCATTTTGTACCATCTGTAATCTTTTAATGCTAGACATAGGGAGGCCCGAAAATAAAACGTTACAGTAATCGAGACGAGATGTAACGAACGCATGGATAATGATCTCAGCATCGCTTGTGGACAAAATGGGACGAATTTTAGCGATATTACGGAGATGAAAGAAGGCCGTTTTAGTAACACTCTTAATGTACAACTCAAACGAGAGAGTTGGGTACTTTCTCTCAAGCCAACATGTGTATGAAAAATAAGCAGGTGACTCTCCAATCAGAGTTAAACACTTGTGTCATTAACCCACAGGATAGCACATAGGGGCTGGCCACAATCCAACCCAAAATGTCTTATCACAGTTTAGTCTGCTCTAACAAACCAAATCCACTGTTTTCCAGGATTTGAAGAACTTATGGTCAGTAGGCTTTATTGCACTCAGCAGTATAGCATGTGACAAAGTCAAGTGTCACAAGTTGATGAAGTAGAAGCTTAATCAACAACTTTACCTTGTCTCTACATGCCACAATGTATAAGTTGCACACAAACGAACAAATGGAGAAACCCACACTGATGCAGGAATGTGAGGTATGTGCAAAATGAGTAGGAGTGCAACAAACAGGGAAACACATGCATGTGAAATAAATACATCATCATATCTGAGATCTACAAAAAACATCAAGTGATGTGCTTGGACAGTTGCAAAATATTTGTTTGTACAGTATTGCACTTTGGTGACTTTAAGGAAACATTACTGGTATTTTATAATGTTTAAAGTGTTAAGTGTTAAAACTGATACACACACATAGATTACCCCACATGCAGCCTCCAATGTGAGTCATGTTTTCCCGTACTTAGAAGCTTCCTCCCTCACGGGCGTCACATTAAACAACACTCTATGTTCCACAACGTTTGTCAGATGACTCAATGTTATGTCATCCCAATGCTATCTCAGCTTGAGTCAACTGCTTGGCATCGAGGGGTGGCCGACAGGACCCGGCACTCTGTTGCTGCCAGGCGAGCGACATCATCTTTTGTACACTAAATCCCCTTCCCCTAAAAAAAACTGCCTCAGCACATACTGTCTTTTTTTCCCCTACTCTCTCTCTGACTGGGGTGGGGCATGCAAGCTCTAAAGAATTAGTAATATTGGTAATTTACTATATCTATGTATCCTTAAAGGGCAACTGCACTTTTTTTTATTTTGCCTATCGTTCACAATCATTATGAAAGACATGAACACACGTCTTTTTTTAATTAGGATTTTAAAGATGATAAAAAAACCGCTTGGAAGATGCGGCTAATGGGAGTCACCAATGTAACCTTCAAAGCCCTCTAAAACAACTTCAAAACCCTCCTTCAACGTTTTGTATACACACTGCAAGTGTAGTAACAGACACTTTTATAACAATCATCATAATTACAATGCTGGGACTGACTTCTTCCACGCATTGATTTCCGTTTCCATGGCAACGCACGTCCGACTTCGAGCAACTTCCAAATACAAACGCTTGTGTGTGTTCTAATTATGGCAGACTTGGTTACAAACAACAAAGACGACTATTTTGGACAAATGAGGATTCACAAACAAGTGTGAATGTTGTCTGTCTATCTGTGTTGGCCCTGCGATGAGGTGGCGATTTGTCCAGGGTGTACCCCGCCTTCCCCCTGAGTGCAGCTGGGATAGGCTCCAGCACCCCCCACAACCCCGAAAGGGACAAGCGGTAGAACATGGATGAATGACTTACAGTTTTTGAAAACCTCAAATTTAAAATTGCAGAACATTTGGGTTTTTAAAAAACTGTCAGCCTCGATCATCAAAATTATAAGAAATAGAGGCTTGACATATCTCACTATGCATCTAATGAGTTTATATCACAAATTAGTTACACATTTGAAGTTGAATTGCTAAAATGAATTAACTTTTGCTTGATATTAAATTTTTTGTTGGTTTTCCCTGTTGTAGTCACTGACCCTGCCATTAAATGTGATTGCTAGGAAAATCATTCTGTATATTGTCTTGGAGGTTGGAAAAAAAAATGCTATCTTCAATGTGGTTTGTACACACGAAGAGACTTTATTGACACAAAACACAAAAGTTAAGCAGGCATTTCTTCAGATGAAACTGGAGGTTTCACTAGTGACCTGTGCTGGTTAATACAACCAATAACAGAGCATTTCGTGTCACACCATCAACGTATTTTTGTTTGGACTAAAAATGGCGGACTCACACAACTTAGACTTAGACTTAGACTTCCTTTTTATTGTCATTCAAATTTGAACTTTGCAGTATAGATAAGAACGGAATTTCGTTGCATTAGCTCATGGTAGTGCAGGATAAAAAAGCAATAAGGTGCAGATATAAATAAATAGATTACTGTACAGATAAAGTTTGCATATTTCACGAGTCAATGCAAATCTCAAACAGCTCACTTGGAACGAGGAACACAATTGTTTTATAAATATCTCCTCAACGCCTCCATGGTTTGAATTCATATTTCCGGCAAGTATGGGGATCCCATATAAACAAAAACAGATGCAAGCAGGCAAAAAAGTGGGTTTTGCAGAATATGAGCCCTTTAAATCCCTGCTGTTGTGATCTGACACTATATAGCAAATACAATTAACTTGATTTTCAACAGCGGCTCCCTTATACAATTTATAGTGAAATGTGAACACTGATTCCTAGAGGTGGTAATCTTTGGGCACCTCACGGTTAGATTACGATTACAATTCAATACATTTATTATTATTAATACTATTAATATGTTTACAAGACTCCTCCTTTGGCTACTGAGGTATGCAGTATTGAATCATTTCTGTTTTTTGGATAAGTGCGCACAGCATAAATGGAAGACTAGATACATGAGAACTGTTGTAGCCTGTTAAGTGATAAAATACATAAATGACCTTACTTGGCGAACAGACATCCCTGATTTAATTTTTACGCCTTCTAAAACCACAGAATGCTAAGACATTTTGGCCGTAGTCACCGTAAACTTGCATCTCAAAAACGTGTGTCGTCTATCTGCATCATCATATCTATGGCTGACAAGACGTTTAGTGCTTCCGTACAGTGTGAAAATTATTGTCTCTCCTGACGTATTCATCTACTTGCTCATTTCCTCTTCTTAGCTGGTTACTCTCTGCTGTAACGCTGTTCCTATTAGCCTTCTGTTGAAATGTACGAAGAAAGTATTCTTTTGTGGTTTCGCTACTTCACGTTCAAGCTATCTTAGCATAGCTTGTCCTCTCCTCCTCCCTGTGTGTCCACGCTAACCCAGCTAAGGCATAACGTTAAAAGAAGTTAGCTAATAGTTCTCTCTTGGTTAGTTTGAACCGAACCTAGAAGTAATGTTTAGATAACATTAGCAATAATGCCACATTTTAGAACCTTCTGTATTACTTTAATTAACATATGTAAATAATTGATGTTTGGACATTTTTCCATAGATTCATTAATAGCCCACGTTGTAAACTTGATGCATCGCAGAATCTATAATTTTTCCCACCTCGACTGATACTTAATTCACACCTTTTCTAAACTACCACTGCATACCACAACCACAATAATAAATTGTTAAATAAATACTTCTACAACAGTGTTAGCTAAGCCAGTGTTTCCCACACATTCATTTATTTGTGGCGGCCCGCCACGAAAGAATTACGTCCGCGACAAATAATTTTTTTTTATTTATTTTTTTTGTCCTGTCCAGCTTCACAGGCAAATCATATAGTTGATGTAGATGCCCATATCGGCTGTTCAGATTTACTTTACAAAAGAGAAGTGTAGGATACTTCTCTTGTTGCCTTATTTGTATTTGACTTTATTAAATGTATTTATATTAGAAACACAACATGTGTATATAACAAAGGGTGCAAAGTTTGCAGGCAGTAGGAAACACATGGTTAATTAAGTGTAGGGAGTAAAACTGATGGCAGTCTAAAGTTCAAGATTTTTGGAGCTCTTTCTTCAGTGGATCAGATGTTTGATGAAGCTCTGTGTCTATCTACCACCACTACTGTTTTCTGTTTATTTGTTACTGACTGTGGCAGGACACCTCTGCCTCTGTTTCACTTTATGTTGCTGGTAAATGATATGGTTGTAGTAGTAGGCTAAAGTTAAATTATTTAGTATGCACTAATTAAAGGGGCAGAGCTTTAAGAGACATTTTAGCTTTTATATTTTATAAGATATATTTTTGGTAAGAACCACAATTAATAAATATATTTCAGTGAATAACTTATTGTTCAAATCTGTATATAAATATGTACATAAAGTGTTGTAATTATATTGTAAAATGGATGGATGGATGGATGGATGGATGGACATTAAAAAAAAACGGTTATTATTAATTAGTAAGTATACATTTTTTGAGCCTTTTTAGAGAAAATCATATCATTGTAGTAAATTATGCAAATTACTCGATAATGTCATGGTGACCACGCCCATAGCCACGCCCATAGTCACGCCCCCACCGCCAGAGGTATCTTGCCAGTTTATGGGAAACACTGTAAGCATTATCTTTATAAACAACTATAAACAATATTGACGTTGCCCAATACTTTGTGAACAATCTCTGTAATATATAGCAAATGTGCAAAATCTTTAAATGAACACTGATGTGCACGTGAGGAAATACATGTTAAGCCCGCTATATTTTTGGCAAAACAATAAGCCTTATTCTAAGATTTGACACACATAAACAGTTCCACTGATCCAGGAAGCAGGTCACATATTTCCATGCAATTCTAGGAGCGTACAGCAGCAGCAGTCAAGTGACTTCTTTTGCCTACGGGCCAAATTCCACATAGTCCATGACCATTAACATTATCCCACCCAGACTGGTTCAAACCCCTCCCATCTTCAACCCGTCCCACCCTGACTTTTAACAGCAGTTCTTGGGGGAAGCCTCGACTTCACATGCAGCTGTTAGGACTTCTCCGCTGGCAGGAGAGCTCGGAAGAGGTTGTACGGCTCTTCCTCACGCTGTCAACATCTCCTCTTCGCTCACTTACACAGCTGTGCTTATGCCAGAGGAGCACGAGGGCGGATTAACAGATCCCAAACACACACTGGGATCCAAGCCTCAAGCTAGTGTTTGCTTCCCAAATCATGGAAGAAACACATCTTCAGGTGGAATAGTGTCAGGTGTTCTTTTTACTGTGATGACATTATAATCTTCAGATTCATTAACTGTGATACTTTTTTTTTGCAGCTGTATAAAAACACCCAATAATATATACTAGTCTGAGACCTTTTAAGTCAAACACCCAACACTGTACGACCATGAAGTCGTACAGTTTGTAATGTGATAAAAAAATATGTCTCTAAAATCGTACTAAACTGAACTGCTGTCATGCATGGTGTAACCTTAGACTTCAATTCAGCTATGAGTGACTTTTTCTCTTTTTTGTTGCTATTTTATAACACTTACTCCATAAGATCCAACACGCGACCAGAGCTCAGCATACCTCATGAAATCATCCGTTCAGGATCAAAGGATTAACGCTGTCCATTATGCTTTTCATTTTGCTTTTTGTGGGTAAGGGTCAGTTACATGTTTATAGCACCAATTCACAGCAAAGGTCATCACATGGCATTTTACACATGCCCAGTAAGAGAACTACGCTCATTACATAGAAGCTAGCTTATCTCTCGCTTAGCTTTTACGGCTAATACCGAAGCACGCCGATGTGTTACTATGCTAGAAAGAGAGTTCCTCAGTGTTCGCTCTTACAATAACGCTACAGCTTGGTTATTATACAGGTTACGTAATGTAAATTAAGTATTGGTGATTAAATTTGAATGCATCTTTTAAGTAATTTAGAGGTAAAAGCGATTGCTCCCATTAGCTGCATTGCAAGCTAGCGAGAAAGAGCCGATTTCTACATGTTAGAAGGCAAAAACAAAAATGAAAACCTTTTGTTTTCTTGTCACTCATAAGGATTGTAAACAATAGGCAAAACAACAAAATCCACGCACAATTTGGACCAAATAACCGCTATTACATGTTATGTAGACCACAAGGAAGTGTTTTAAATGTAGAAAAAAATAATTATATGGCCCCTTTAAACACTGCATGTAAAGTTATTAAATGTTTAATGATGGGCACGGTTTAACACTAGAACGGATTATTTATTTTTTCCATAATTTCCAAATGACATTTGCAAACACAAAAAAATGTGTAGCTGTGTTCAACGTGAAATGGTCAATCAATGTAATATTCCAATTTAACTATTGAAATGCGCAAATATGATATTCTGCTTTAAATGCTCGCTCGACACTGACTGCGGGTTGGCAGGGTCAATGGGCTATGGCAGGAATTTGGACCATCGCTATCTGATCCCTTTTTACTTGGTATGCAGTTAATGAGCTTTTTGAACCCTCATTAGACACAACTCCAACACACACACACACCACGAGCTTTTCACCCCCACTCTGAAACAAGTACCAGCCCACTATTGTCTGACAGTGTGGAGACATGCAGCTGCCTGCAATCTTTTCTTCTGGAGGCAAAAGCCAGCATCACTTCTATACACACACACACACACACACACACACACACACACACACACACACACACACACACACACACACACACACACACACACACACACACACACACACACACTGGAAAGGGCAAAGTTTGTCATTTATTTGCGTGTGTTTTAGTGAATGGTGAGGGCAACACCATGAGGGTCAGGGAGGTCGAAGCAAAGTGTTGGAATGCACCTTGTCTACAAATATGCCATCTAATACAAGTTTAGTGTAAGAGTCTATAAGAGGAGAAAAGGGCAGTGGCGTGTCTAGGGGGTGGCTTTGGGTGGCACATGCCACCCCTAGAGTCCGATTGGCCACCCCAGGTGCCACCCCACTCAGAGGCGGAACGATTTGTAGCATACCGAAATAGTAGGACAGTGGCCGGCGTGCACATATCCTGCGGGTGGCAGTAGTGTGCTTAATCTATTGATGTGACGAGCTGTGCAGAGGCTTCGAAGGGCGGCGTGGCTCAGTTGGTAGAGTGGCCCTGCCAGCAACTTGAGGGTTCCAGGTTCGATCCCTGCTTCTGCCATCCTTGTCACTGCCTCTGTGTCCTTCCCCAGTGCCATCCACACTGGTTTAAATGTAACTAAGATGATGGGTTTCACTTAAACCTGCTCAGTGGCCTTGTGGTTAGAGTGTCCGCCCTGAGATTGGTAGGTTGTGAGTCATACCAAAGACTATAAAAATGCTTGGCACTCAGCATCAAGGGTTGGAATTGGGGGTTAAATCACCAAAAAGATTCCTGAGTGCGGCCACCGCTGCTGCTCACAGCTCCCCTCACCTCTCAGGGGGTGGAACAAGGGGATGGGTCAAATGCAGAGGGTAATTTCACCACAATTAGTGTGTGTGTGTGACTATCAGTGGTACTTTAACTTTAAGTCACTAGGAAAAAAGCGCTGTTTAAATATAATTCACTTCACAGTTCACTTCGAGGCGTGTGTCGAGTAATGGAGGGAGCCTTTACGCGAGGCACGTATCGAGGCTTTTGCAAGATTTGACAACATAAAACACCAAAGCTCCATTGAAAGATGTGCGGTATGTTTGGACTCTGGAAAGAGAATAAAAATGTTTTCAAATGCCAACAGTTAAGTTAAAGTTAAAGTACCAATGATTGTTACACACACACACTAGGTGTGGTAAAGTGTGTCCTCTGCATTTGACCCATCCCCTGGGAGGTGAGGGGAGCATTGAGCAGCAGTGGCCGCACTCAGGAATCAATTTGGGGATTTAACCCCCAATTCCAACCCTTGATGCTGAGTGCCAAGCAGGGAGGTAATGGGTCTCATTTTTATAGTCTTTGGTATGACTTGGCCGGGGTTTGAACTCACGACCTACCGATCTCAGGGCGGACACTCTAACCACAAGACCACTGAGCAGAATCAAAGAATAACGGAGCATAATATTAAATGTGTCAACAAACTTAATCCAAGCCGTTTACCGCTCTGTGAGCAGTATGAATAACACACAATTTGGGAAAAATTCAAAAAAATTATAATAGCATAGCAAGCCTCACATCTACCTTTTATGCCATATGACTGGGATAGGCTCCAGCACCCCCGCGATCCCATAAGGGACAAGCGGTAGAAAATGGATGGATGGACCTGAGTTTGATTCTGGGAAGCGGCGTGGCGTAGTGGGTAGAGCGCCCGTGTCAGAAACCTGAGGGCTGCAGGTTCGCTCCCCGCCTCTTACCATGCCGTTGTGTCCTTGGGCAGGACACTTCATCCTTGCCCCCGGTGCCGCTCACACCGGTGAATGAATGTTGAATGAATGATAGGTAGTGGTCGGAGGGGCCGTAGGCGCAAATTGGCAGCCACGCTTCCGTCAGTCTACCCCAGGGCAGCTGTGGCTACGAAAGTAGCTTACCACCACCAGGTGTGAATGAATGATGGGTTTTTAACATGTAAAGCGACTTTGGGTACTTAGAAAAGCGCTATATAAATCCCAGGTATTATTATTATAAGCGTCGTTAGTATGTACACTGTAAAAAAAAAATCAAATTTTTATGGTTAATTTACTCTAAATTTCTACTGTAATTTTTCTATTTTTTAAAAATAGTTTATAAAACTGTAGAATTGAAGACATTATCTGTAAATAAACAATCCGCCTGTTATTTTAAGTAATATGCCAGTAATGACAAACTATGTATATTTCTATTTTTTTTTACAGAAAAATACCAAATTAATTATACATAGCATTTTCTGTTTTCTTAAATTACTTTCAAATGCATGTAAAATTACAGTAATTATCTTTCATTTAATATGTAGCTTGTTATATAAAAGTCTATGTCCATACTAACAATCTAACACAGGGGTGTCAAACTCAAACACAGAGTGGGCCAAAATTTAAAACTGAACAAAGCCAGTCCAAGGTTGAACAAATTAACCTTTAACATACTCTACGAGCTATCGTCACGTCCACTTTTCATCCATTCTTACATCGTTCAGACCCACTCACAAGACACGTGCGGCTTCTGTACGCACACATGAGCGAATGCAACGCATACTTCATCTTCAGTGATACAGGTTACACTGACGGTGCCGGTATAAAAAACTTTAACACTGTTAGAAATATACACCACACTGTGAATCCACACCAAACAAGAATGACAAACACATTTCGGGAGAACCTCCGCACAGTAACACAACATAAACACAACAGAACAAATACCCAGAATCCTTTGCAGCACTAACTCTTCCAGGACGCTACAATATACACCCCCGCTACCACCAAACCTCCCCCCACACACACCTTGTAGCGTCACCGCCGCAACTTATAATCGGCGGGCCAGCTTTAGTGTTAATTTGATATCACCCCAAGGGCCAAGTGAAATTACACGGCGGGCCAAATTTGACACCCATGCTGTAGAATAAAGGAATTTTTCTGCAGAACGGTTTGCATCGTCACTTTATTAAAGGTGGTTGATCTTAACAATTCAGAAAAAAATCTGTAAAATAATGGTATTTTTCTGTGGAACTGCCAGCATTGTCACTTCATTAAAGGTGTTTGATCGTAATAATTTGGAAAAACTCTGTAGCATAAAGGTATTTTTCTGCAGAACTGTTTGCATCGTCACTTTATTAAAGGTGGTTGATCTTAATAATTTAGTAAAAATCTGTAAAATTACGATAATTTTCCGCAAAACGTTTCATGAAAATTTCTGTAAATATAATGTTTTTGATCATTATTTGGTTTACAATGTTTTACTTTAATTTTATGGTTTTCGTTTGGCAGCCGTAGCTGCCAGTAGATCACCGATTTTATTTAATTTCATCAATTGTCTCACAAGAAGATTAGTGGTGGTAAGCTACAGCTGACCCTGGGGCAGACAGACTGTTGTATGAAGAACAGTCTGGACAAACTATAGTCTTTGAGGAAAAGGCATCAAAAATCCAAGGTAATCATCTTTTTATGAACACCCGACTTACTTACAAGTAGTCAAACGAGACAAATGCCTTCCTGTGTGCTTCAGCATATTTCTCATGTGATTGACTTTGCTCTGAACTGCACTTTTTTTCTTCTCCGTGCTTCAAATGAGACAACTTTAGTGCAACTTTTCCCCTGCAAACAGAGCACTGGTCGAATGACAATAACTTCACTTCCCTTTTCTTCTAAACAGTGCAGAAGTGCTGAGGGTGCACTGGAATGAAATAAGCTTCCCCATGAATCAAACAGTCATTCGCTAAGTTGCTGCAGGCCTCTGCAAAGTAGCGGCGAGGAAAACAAACCCCGTGCCCGCTTGGTGGAGCTCCGCCCGGCCTCTCTTTACCCGTCGAGCCGCGCCGTGTTTTGGGCAGCGGAGAAGGGGAGGGCGTGTAACCTCACTGACCTGAATAAACTGGATCGTCAGGGCCGATTTGCCGACACCGCCGCCGCCCACGACAACCAGCCGGTACTTCTCCTGGACCGAGCCGTCCTTCCAGCCTGCCATCGAGGACACTTCGCCGTCTTCGCCGCACCAAGCCCCGCTTTTCTCCTCTTAGCCCCCCCGCGCAAAGGAGAGAGGGCCCGGGAAAGGTGGCGGAAATTGGACTCGTCGGTTGGGAAGGAGGCGCAGAGAGGAGTCCAGGGGGTTGTTACCGGTCCATACGCGTCACCGTGTCGGAGCTTCGACAACGACAGCGACGCTGCGGCGCTCAACAAGATGTGTGCGGCCAGGAGTCATCCGCCGGAGAAGTACTATAGTGTCTGCCGCTAGGGGGCGGAAGCGAGACTAGTTCTTACACGCACACGCACACGAACCCCTTCAACTAATGTTCTTGTCCACAAACGGCACAATTAATTCAAACAATTACACAATAGTGCAGTGCTTTTGTTGAAATATAAGACATATGTTTAATCTTAAGAAATGTTGTACAATGCAAGGAAGTTGTCCCAGTATTTAAGATCAGACTCAAAATAATGACATGAAAACACATTATGAATACACCCTTCCCGTGCTGCACAATAGAGCAGGGGTGTCAAACTCATTTTATAAGCTCTTCTTCTTCCCACTCCTTTTCGGATGTGTTGTAATGTGAAATGGGCGCATGTGCCATACCATATTGCGACTGTATATGCATCAAATTGAAAATGGGGCTTATCAACGCCGACAGCTGCCAGCACTAAAAGATGAGCCTGTTTTGATGCTAAGATAAATGTTATGTTCTGATGTTGTATTTTATTTTTGGTAACACTTTAGTATGGGGAACATATTGTGTGAAGTTGGAGACGATGCATGTGGAGGCCCCCTTGGTGTCCTGGGTTGTTGATTACCTGACTGACAGACCACAGTACGTGCGACTGCAGGACTGTGTGTCTGACAGGCTGGTCAGCAACACCGGGGCCCCGCAGGGCACAGTCCTCTCCCCCTTCCTCTTCACCATCTACACCACTGATTTCCACTATCAGTCAGAGTCCTGCCACCTTCAGAAGTTTTCTGATGACTCTGCGATAGTGGGGTGTATTGAGGATGGTGATGATGAGGAATACAGGGCACAAGAGGAGGACTTTGTCACATGGTGTGGAAAGAACCACCTCCAGCTCAAAGTGACGAAGACCAAGGAGCTGGTTGTGGACCTAGGAAAGAGGAGGAGTACTCCGGCGACCCCTGTTTCCATCAGGGGGGTCGATGTGGACATGGTTGAGGATTATAAATACCTCGGAGTACACATGGACAACAAGCTGAATGGGTCAAAACACGCTGAGGCACTCTACAAGAAGGGACAGAGTGTCAGGAGGCTAGGATCCTTCAACGTCTGTACAATGATGTTGAAGATGTTCTACGAGTCGGTGGTGGCGGGCGTCTTCTTGTACGCCGTGGCCTGCTGGGGCAGCGGGATGAGAGCGAGGGACGCAAACAGACTGGACAAGTTAGAGAAGGCCAGTAACGTTGTGGGAGTGGAGCTAGACTCTCTGGCGGTGGTGTCAGAGAGATGTCTAGCAAAACTCCTAGCCATTATGGACAACACCTCCCACCCACTACACTTGGACCTTGCAGGGAGAATGAGCACGTTCAGTGGAAGGCTCAGACTCCCAAAATGCAACACGGAACGACACAGGAGGTCCTTCATACCAACAGCCATCAGACTGTATAATGCATATGTTCCTTGACTGCACTTAAATGTAGAATATATGTAGAATATACTTATATTATTCATATATTATATATTATATTATTTATTATTATTATTGTCTATTGTGAGCGAACTGTGGTGCTGAATTTCCCCTAGGGATCAATAAAGTATGTTCTATACTATTCTATTCTATATTCACAATTAATTAGTTGCTTATTAACATGCAAATTAGTAACATATTGGCTCTTAATTAGTAAGTATTCAATATTTATTAATGCCTTATTCTGCATGGCCTTGTTATACAACCAGTAAGCCATTAACTAATAGTTAACTAACCCTAACCCTTATTGCTTATTAGTAACCCTAACCCTAACCCTAACCCTTATATGTTCCCCTAGTGTACAAATAACTCTAAATTAAGTCTTTGTCACTTTAATAAGCAACTAATTAATGGTGAATACGTTCCCCATACTAAAGTGTTACCATATTTTTAATCATATTGTATATGTATTGTGTGCTTTTTTTCTTTTAAATTGTAATTTTACTGCCTTTTTTGCATCATGGCCAGGGGACTGCACATGAAAACTAGCCTTCTGGCTAATTCTGTCTTTTTTAACCATAAGTAGTCATGTGTTTTATGAAATTGCATTGTCCCCTTTGAAAACAACTAATCTAATCTAATCAGAATCAGAAATACTTTAATAATCCCCGAGGGGAAATTAAGATTTTCAGCACAATCCAATTCAAGATCAGACAAACATTACAGGAAGACAGAACAGACTCGCTGACGGATCTGCCAACTTCCGGCGCCCCTTACAAAAAAGGTGAGAAACAGGTAAACGCTGTGGAGGGAGGGGAGAGAGAGAGAAAAAAATCAGTCTTAGCCTGGGCCCCCTTGAAATGGGCTCCAGCTGCAGATGAGCAATATATGGAGTATGGCGATGGAAAAAGGGAATTCCAAATACAGTTAGTTATCTACGGTTTACTCAAAAACTAATTGGTATTAAGGGAAACGACTGGCAGATTAATTTTCCAATCCAATCTTATTTATTTATACAGCACATTTCAAAAAACTATATACATTTCACAAAGTGCTGCACATTAGTTTTTCAGGAGCAAACAACACATTAAGACAGCGTTTCTCAAAGTGTGGGGCGCGCCCCACTGGTGGGGAATAGAGACATGACAGGTGGGGCGCGAGGAACGGGAGGAAATTTCACTTTACTTTTTTTAAATTATATTCTTAGAGATTTTTTTTTTTACTATGCTTTCATTTTCTATACACACTGTAAATCACTTTGTGATTCTGTCTGTGGAATCCGCTATATAAATAAATGTAAATTACTTATTTTTCCTGTAGACTTTAAATTTCTAGGTAGGAGCGCAAGTTTGACAGACATAGCAACAGTAACTAATGGGGGCGGGGCTAAGCGGAAGCTCTGTGAATGGCGAGTCACTGTGCGAGGATTTGCTGTTTTGCAAATACATAAAAAATAGAGCCACTGCTGATGAGCTGTTCGAGATAATAGACAGTTTCCTCAAAGAACACAACCTTAAATGGGAAAACTGTGTGGGCTTTTGCTCTGATGGCGCACAGACCATGGCAGGGTAAAGAAACGGGCTGCAGGCTCTAATAAAGAGGGTTGCGCCAAATGCGCATTGGACACACTGTGTCATTCACCGGGAAGCACTCGCGTCAAGGCAGCTCAGCCCCGAACTCAATGAGGTTTTAACAGTGGCAGTGTCAAGCCTGCAACCCTGATTTGAAAAGCTGTGCAGTGCAAAACAGGCTCATTGCAGCCACTAATGCTGGAGTACTATAAAACTCATGTTCACTTGCAGGGGCGCCGAAAAGGGGGGTAAAGGAGACGGATTCTAGGGGCCCATGATGGAGGGGGGCCCAGAGAGGCCCCTAATGATGATGAAATTATAATAGAGAAAAAATAATGACACTAAGTTATTAACTAACATATAATCACACATGTTTTATTTTCCATGTCCTGGTAACAATACCTTTATTTGTTTTGGAAGCATCAACACCTGCAGGGCCCTCCCTTCCCCCCCTCTATTTACGTAAAATGGTTCAGTCCGACTGGATCAGCTGCAGGTAGAGCACGACGATTTGTCACAGACAGACAGCGCCACAGCGGGCAAAGCGGAGGAGACAGCAGTATGCCTAAAAAATCAGGCAGCCAAAAAAGACAGGAAAATAAAATAAGAGAGGAGAAGGAGTTGAAGGGTCGACAATATGTCACCCAATATTTCCCAAAAAAAGGTGGGTTTGTTAGTATATTAACTTTGTCCCTGTCTGTGGTAATAAGCTAGCTCACTTTTCTCACCATGTTAGCTCAAGAAAACTCTGGATTTTTACATTTTACTGCTATATTAGTTAAATAATCAATCCAGTCAAACATTTATCAAGCTGTTCTTATTCAATAATAGTTGATCTCCCCTCTGTCAAAATTATGCCTCATTCTGAACAGAGTCAAGTGCACCAGCAGCAGCAGCTGTCTGTCAGCCCCCAAGTCCCCCTGCCCCT